>NC_092092.1:85365944-85373444 GCF_045679555.1 Salvelinus alpinus
TATACTGTAGGTAGGGGTAAAGTGACTAGTCAACAGGATAGATAATAGACAGTAACAGCAGTATACTGTAGGTAGGGGTAAAGGATAGATAATAGACAGTAACAGCAGTATACTGTAGGTAGGGGTAAAGGATAGATAATAGACAGTAACAGCAGTATACTGTAGGTAGGGGTAAAGGATAGATACTAGACAGTAACAGCAGTATACTGTAGGTAGGGGTAAAGGATAGATAGACAGTAACAGCAGTATACTGTAGGTAGGGGTGAAGGATAGATAATAGACAGTAACAGCAGTATACTGTAGGTAGGGGTAAAGTGACTAGACAACCGGATATATAATAGACAGTAACAGCAGTATACTGTAGGTAGGGGTAAAGGATAGATAATAGACAGTAACAGCAGTATACTGTAGGTAGGGGTGAAGGATAGATAATAGACAGTAACAGCAGTATACTATAGGTAGGGGTGAAGGATAGATAATAGACAGTAACAGCAGTATACTGTAGGTAGGGGTAAAGGATAGATAATAGACAGTAACAGCAGTATACTGTAGGTAGGGGTGAAGGATAGATAATAGACAGTAACAGCAGTATACTGTAGGTAGGGGTAAAGGATAGATAATAGACAGTAACAGCAGTATACTGTAGGTAGGGGTAAAGGATAGATAATAGACAGTAACAGCAGTATACTGTAGGTAGGGGTAAAGGATAGATAATAGACAGTAACAGCAGTATACTGTAGGTAGGGGTAAAGGATAGATAAGACAGTAACAGCAGTAGGTAGGGGTAAAGGATAGATAATAGACAGTAACAGCAGTATACTGTAGGTCGGGGTAAAGGATAGATAATAGACAGTAACAGCAGTATACTGTAGGTAGGGGTAAAGGATAGATAATAGACAGTAACAGCAGTATACTGTAGGTAGGGGTAAAGTATAGATAATAGACAGTAACAGCAGTATACTGTAGGTAGGGGTAAAGGATAGATAATAGACAGTAACAGCAGTATACTGTAGGTAGGGGTAAAGGATAGATAATAGACAGTAACAGCAGTATACTGTAGGTAGGGGTAAAGGATAGATAATAGACAGTAGCAGCAGTATACTGTAGGTAAGGGTAAAGGATAGATAATAGACAGTAACAGCAGTATACTGTAGGTAAGGGTAAAGGTTAGATAATAGACAGTAACAGCAGTATACTGTAGGTAGGGGTAAAGGATAGATAATAGACAGTAACAGCAGTATACTGTAGGTAGGGGTAAAGGATAGATAATAGACAGTAGCAGCAGTATACTGTAGGTAAGGGTAAACGATAGATAATAGACAGTAACAGCAGTATACTGTAGGTAGGGGTAAAGGATAGATAATAGACAGTAACAGCAGTAGGTAGGGGTAAAGGATAGATAATAGACAGTAGCAGCAGTATACTGTAGGTAAGGGTAAACGATAGATAATAGACAGTAACAGCAGTATACTGTAGGTAGGGGTAAAGGTTAGATAATAGACAGTAACAGCAGTATACTGTAGGTAGGGGTAAAGGATAGATAATAGACAGTAGCAGCAGTATACTGTAGGTAAGGGTAAACGATAGATAATAGACAGTAACAGCAGTATACTGTAGGTAGGGGTAAAGGATAGATACTAGACAGTAACAGCAGTATACAGTAGGTAGGGGTAAAGGATAGATAATAGACAGTAACAGCAGTATACTGTAGGTAGGGGTAAAGGATAGATACTAGACAGTAACAGCAGTATACAGTAGGTAGGGGTAAAGGATAGATAATAGACAGTAACAGCAGTATACTGTAGGTAGGGGTAAAGGATAGATACTAGACAGTAACAGCAGTATACAGTAGGTAGGGGTAAAGGATAGATAATAGACAGTAACAGCAGTATACTGTAGGTAGGGGTAAAGGATAGATACTAGACAGTAACAGCAGTATACAGTAGGTAGGGGTAAAGGATAGATAATAGACAGTAACAGCAGTATACTGTAGGTAGGGGTAAAGGATAGATACTAGACAGTAACAGCAGTATACAGTAGGTAGGGGTAAAGGATAGATAATAGACAGTAACAGCAGTATACAGTAGGTAGGGGTAAAGGATAGATAATAGACAGTAACAGCAGTATACTGTAGGTAGGGGTAAAGGATAGATACTAGACAGTAACAGCAGTATACAGTAGGTAGGGGTAAAGGATAGATACTAGACAGTAACAGCAGTATACAGTAGGTAGGGGTAAAGGATAGATAATAGACAGTAACAGCAGTATACAGTAGGTAGGGGTAAAGGATAGATAATAGACAGTAACAGCAGTATACAGTAGGTAGGGGTAAAGGATAGATAATAGACAGTAACAGCAGTATACAGTAGGTAGGGGTAAAGGATAGATAATAGACAGTAACAGCAGTATACTGTAGGTAGGGGTAAAGGATAGATAATAGACAGTAACAGCAGTATACAGTAGGTAGGGGTAAAGGATAGATAATAGACAGTAACAGCAGTATACAGTAGGTAGGGGTAAAGGATAGATAATAGACAGTAACAGCAGTATACAGTAGGTAGGGGTAAAGGATAGATAATAGACAGTAACATCAGTATACAGTAGGTAGGGGTAAAGGATAGATAATAGACAGTAACAGCAGTATACAGTAGGTAGGGGTAAAGGATAGATAATAGACAGTAACAGCAGTATACTGTAGGTAGGGGTAAAGGATAGATAATAGACAGTAACAGCAGTATACAGTAGGTAGGGGTAAAGGATAGATAATAGACAGTAACAGCAGTATACAGTAGGTAGGGGTAAAGGATAGATAATAGACAGTAACAGCAGTATACAGTAGGTAGGGGTAAAGGATAGATAATAGACAGTAACAGCAGTATACAGTAGGTAGGGGTAAAGGATAGATAATAGACAGTAACAGCAGTATACAGTAGGTAGGGGTAAAGGATAGATAATAGACAGTAACAGCAGTATACAGTAGGTAGGGGTAAAGGATAGATACTAGACAGTAACAGCAGTATACTGTAGGTAGGGGTAAAGGATAGATAATAGACAGTAACAGCAGTATACTGTAGGTAGGGGTAAAGGATAGATAATAGACAGTAACAGCAGTATACTGTAGGTAGGGGTAAAGGATAGATAATAGACAGTAACAGCAGTATACTGTAGGTAGGGGTAAAGGATAGATAATAGACAGTAACAGCAGTATACTGTAGGTAGGGGTAAAGGATAGATAATAGACAGTAACAGCAGTATACTGTAGGTAGGGGTAAAGGATAGATAATAGACAGTAACAGCAGTAGGTAGGGGTAAAGGATAGATAATAGACAGTAACAGCAGTATACAGTAGGTAGGGGTAAAGGATAGATAATAGACAGTAACAGCAGTATACTGTAGGTAGGGGTAAAGGATAGATAATAGACAGTAACAGCAGTATACAGTAGGTAGGGGTAAAGGATAGATAATAGACAGTAACAGCAGTATACTGTAGGTAGGGGTAAAGGATAGATAATAGACAGTAACAGCAGTATACTGTAGGTAGGGGTAAAGGATAGATAATAGACAGTAACAGCAGTATACAGTAGGTAGGGGTAAAGGATAGATAATAGACAGTAACAGCAGTATACTGTAGGTAGGGGTAAAGGATAGATAATAGACAGTAACAGCAGTATACAGTAGGTAGGGGTAAAGGATAGATAATAGACAGTAACAGCAGTATACAGTAGGTAGGGGTAAAGGATAGATAATAGACAGTAACAGCAGTATACAGTAGGTAGGGGTAAAGGATAGATAATAGACAGTAACAGCAGTATACAGTAGGTAGGGGTAAAGGATAGATAATAGACAGTAACAGCAGTATACAGTAGGTAGGGGTAAAGGATAGATAATAGACAGTAACAGCAGTATACAGTAGGTAGGGGTAAAGGATAGATAATAGACAGTAACAGCAGTATACAGTAGGTAGGGGTAAAGGATAGATAATAGACAGTAACAGCAGTATACTGTAGGTAGGGGTAAAGGATAGATAATAGACAGTAACAGCAGTATACTGTAGGTAGGGGTAAAGGATAGATAATAGACAGTAACAGCAGTATACAGTAGGTAGGGGTAAAGGATAGATAATAGACAGTAACAGCAGTATACAGTAGGTAGGGGTAAAGGATAGATAATAGACAGTAACAGCAGTATACTGTAGGTAGGGGTAAAGGATAGATAATAGACAGTAACAGCAGTATACTGTAGGTAGGGGTAAAGGATAGATAATAGACAGTAACAGCAGTATACAGTAGGTAGGGGTAAAGGATAGATAATAGACAGTAACAGCAGTATACTGTAGGTAGGGGTAAAGGATAGATAATAGACAGTAACAGCAGTATACAGTAGGTAGGGGTAAAGGATAGATAATAGACAGTAACAGCAGTATACAGTAGGTAGGGGTAAAGGATAGATAATAGACAGTAACAGCAGTATACAGTAGGTAGGGGTAAAGGATAGATAATAGACAGTAACAGCAGTATACAGTAGGTAGGGGTAAAGGATAGATAATAGACAGTAACAGCAGTATACAGTAGGTAGGGGTAAAGGATAGATAATAGACAGTAACAGCAGTATACAGTAGGTAGGGGTAAAGGATAGATAATAGACAGTAACAGCAGTATACAGTAGGTAGGGGTAAAGGATAGATAATAGACAGTAACAGCAGTATACTGTAGGTAGGGGTAAAGGATAGATAATAGACAGTAACAGCAGTATACTGTAGGTAGGGGTAAAGGATAGATAATAGACAGTAACAGCAGTATACAGTAGGTAGGGGTAAAGGATAGATAATAGACAGTAACAGCAGTATACAGTAGGTAGGGGTAAAGGATAGATAATAGACAGTAACAGCAGTATACTGTAGGTAGGGGTAAAGGATAGATAATAGACAGTAACAGCAGTATACTGTAGGTAGGGGTAAAGGATAGATAATAGACAGTAACAGCAGTATACTGTAGGTAGGGGTAAAGGATAGATAATAGACAGTAACAGCAGTATACAGTAGGTAGGGGTAAAGGATAGATAATAGACAGTAACAGCAGTATACTGTAGGTAGGGGTAAAGGATAGATAATAGACAGTAACAGCAGTATACTGTAGGTAGGGGTAAAGGATAGATAATAGACAGTAACAGCAGTATACTGTAGGTAGGGGTAAAGGATAGATAATAGACAGTAACAGCAGTATACTGTAGGTAGGGGTAAAGGATAGATAATAGACAGTAACAGCAGTATACTGTAGGTAGGGGTAAAGGATAGATAATAGACAGTAACAGCAGTATACTGTAGGTAGGGGTAAAGGATAGATAATAGACAGTAACAGCAGTATACTGTAGGTAGGGGTAAAGGATAGATAATAGACAGTAACAGCAGTATACAGTAGGTAGGGGTAAAGGATAGATAATAGACAGTAACAGCAGTATACAGTAGGTAGGGGTAAAGGATAGATAATAGACAGTAACAGCAGTATACAGTAGGTAGGGGTAAAGGATAGATAATAGACAGTAACAGCAGTATACTGTAGGTAGGGGTAAAGGATAGATAATAGACAGTAACAGCAGTATACTGTAGGTAGGGGTAAAGGATAGATAATAGACAGTAACAGCAGTATACTGTAGGTAGGGGTAAAGGATAGATAATAGACAGTAACAGCAGTATACTGTAGGTAGGGGTAAAGGATAGATAATAGACAGTAACAGCAGTATACTGTAGGTAGGGGTAAAGGATAGATAATAGACAGTAACAGCAGTATACTGTAGGTAGGGGTAAAGGATAGATAATAGACAGTAGCAGCAGTATACTGTAGGTAGGGGTAAAGGATAGATAATAGACAGTAACAGCAGTATACTGTAGGTAGGGGTAAAGGATAGATAATAGACAGTAACAGCAGTATACTGTAGGTAGGGGTAAAGGATAGATAATAGACAGTAACAGCAGTATACAGTAGGTAGGGGTAAAGGATAGATAATAGACAGTAACAGCAGTATACTGTAGGTAGGGGTAAAGGATAGATAATAGACAGTAACAGCAGTATACTGTAGGTAGGGGTAAAGGATAGATAATAGACAGTAACAGCAGTATACTGTAGGTAGGGGTAAAGGATAGATAATAGACAGTAACAGCAGTATACAGTAGGTAGGGGTAAAGGATAGATAATAGACAGTAACAGCAGTATACTGTAGGTAGGGGTAAAGGATAGATAATAGACAGTAACAGCAGTATACTGTAGGTAGGGGTAAAGGATAGATAATAGACAGTAACAGCAGTATACTGTAGGTAGGGGTAAAGGATAGATAATAGACAGTAACAGCAGTATACAGTAGGTAGGGGTAAAGGATAGATAATAGACAGTAACAGCAGTATACTGTAGGTAGGGGTAAAGGATAGATAATAGACAGTAACAGCAGTATACAGTAGGTAGGGGTAAAGGATAGATAATAGACAGTAACAGCAGTATACAGTAGGTAGGGGTAAAGGATAGATAATAGACAGTAACAGCAGTATACAGTAGGTAGGGGTAAAGGATAGATAATAGACAGTAACAGCAGTATACAGTAGGTAGGGGTAAAGGATAGATAATAGACAGTAACAGCAGTATACAGTAGGTAGGGGTAAAGGATAGATAATAGACAGTAACAGCAGTATACAGTAGGTAGGGGTAAAGGATAGATAATAGACAGTAACAGCAGTATACTGTAGGTAGGGGTAAAGGATAGATAATAGACAGTAACAGCAGTATACAGTAGGTAGGGGTAAAGGATAGATAATAGACAGTAACAGCAGTATACAGTAGGTAGGGGTAAAGGATAGATAATAGACAGTAACAGCAGTATACTGTAGGTAGGGGTAAAGGATAGATAATAGACAGTAACAGCAGTATACTGTAGGTAGGGGTAAAGGATAGATAATAGACAGTAACAGCAGTATACTGTAGGTAGGGGTAAAGGATAGATAATAGACAGTAACAGCAGTATACTGTAGGTAGGGGTAAAGGATAGATAATAGACAGTAACAGCAGTATACTGTAGGTAGGGGTAAAGGATAGATAATAGACAGTAACAGCAGTATACAGTAGGTAGGGGTAAAGGATAGATAATAGACAGTAACAGCAGTATACAGTAGGTAGGGGTAAAGGATAGATAATAGACAGTAACAGCAGTATACTGTAGGTAGGGGTAAAGGATAGATAATAGACAGTAACAGCAGTATACTGTAGGTAGGGGTAAAGGATAGATAATAGACAGTAACAGCAGTATACAGTAGGTAGGGGTAAAGGATAGATAATAGACAGTAACAGCAGTATACAGTAGGTAGGGGTAAAGGATAGATAATAGACAGTAACAGCAGTATACTGTAGGTAGGGGTAAAGGATAGATAATAGACAGTAACAGCAGTATACTGTAGGTAGGGGTAAAGGATAGATAATAGACAGTAACAGCAGTATACAGTAGGTAGGGGTAAAGGAT
>NC_092092.1:85378444-85398444 GCF_045679555.1 Salvelinus alpinus
CCTCTCAGGAAGGAAACGCGTTCTGTCTCCTAGAGATGAATGTACTTTTGTGCGAAAAGTGCAAATCAATCCCAGAACAACAGCAAAGGACCTTGTGAAGATGCTGGATACAAAAGTATCTTTATTCACAGTAAAACAAGTCTTAAATCGACATCATCTGAAAGGCCGCTCAGCAAGGAAGAAGCCACTGCCCCAAAACCGCCATAAAAAAGCCAGACTACGGTTTGCAACTGCACATGGGGACAGAGATCGTACTTTTTGGAGAAATGTCCTCTGGTCTGATGAAACAAAAATAGATCTGTTTGGCCACAATGACCATCGTTAGAACACCATCCCAACTGTGAAGCACGGGGGTGGCAGCATCATGTTGTGGGGGTGCTTTGCTTCAGGAGGGACTGGTGCACTTCACAAAATAGATGGCATCATGAGGAAAGAAAATTATGTGGATATAGTGAAGCAACATCTCAAGACATCAGTCAGGAAGTGAAAGCTTGGTCGCAAATGGGTCTTCCAAATGGTCAATGACCCCAAGCATACTTCCAAATTTGTGGCAAAATGGCTTAAGGACAACAAAGTCAAGGTATTGGAGTGGCCATCACAAAGCCCTGACCTCAATCCCATAGAAAATGTGTGGGCAGAACTGAAAAAGCATGTGCGAGCAAGGAGGCCTACAAACCTGACTCAGTTACACCAGCTCTGTCAGGAGGAATGGGCCAAAATGCACCCAACTTATTGTGGGAAGCTTGTGGAAGGCTACCCGAAACAAATTTCAGTTAAGGTAAACAATTTAAAGGCAATGCTACCAAATACTTATTGAGTGTATGTAAAATTCTGACACACTGGGAATGTGATGAAAGAAATAAAAGCTCAAATGAGTCATTCTCTCTACAATTATTCTGACATTTCACATTCTTAAAATAAAGTGGTGATCCTAACTGACCTAAGACAGCGCATTTTTTACTTGGATTAAATGTCAGGAATTGTGAAAAACTGAGTTTAAAATGTATTTGGCTAAGGTGAATGTATACTTCCGACTGTATAGGCCTATACATCAGCTCTGATATGCATATGGGCGTTTTGAATGAATCACCCCCTTAGAAAGAGCTGTCCTTTTCATTGTGTTAGACTTTAAAACAACATCCTCAAAGACTGTGTTTAACACTCAGCTTTTCTTCACATCCCTTTTCTTCACATCCCTTTTCTTCACATTCCTTTTCTTCACATTCCTTTTCTTCACATTCCTTTTCTTCACATTCCTTTTCTTCACATTCCTTTTCTTCACATTCCTTTTCTTCACATCCCTTTTCTTCACATCCCTTTTCTTCACATCCCTTTTCTTCACATTCCTTTTCTTCACATTCCTTTTCTTCACATTCCTTTTCTTCACATTCCTTTTCTTCACATCCCTTTTCTTCACATCCCTTTTCTTCACATTCCTTTTCTTCACATTCCTTTTCTTCACATTCCTTTTCTTCACATCCCTTTTCTTCACATTCCTTTTCTTCACATCCCTTTTCTTCACATCCCTTTTCTTCACATCCCTTTTCTTCACACTGATCGTCACAGTGAGGCGAGTTTTAAAAGCACATACTGTTTTGATGATAAGTGTGTGATGTGACTTTAGATTTCATTTGCATTGATGTCAGAGTGGTTAGAGGGACAATAGAGCCCTGAGTACCAGGCCATTAGGACCTGATGGAGGAACAATAGAGCCCTGAGTACCAGGCCATTAGGACCTGATGGAGGAACAATAGAGCCCTGAGTACCAGGCCATTAGGACCTGATGGAGGGACAATAGAGCCCTGAGTACCAGGCCATTAGGACCTGATGGAGGGACAATAGAGCCCTGAGTACCAGGCCATTAGGACCTGATGGAGGGACAATAGAGCCCTGAGTACCAGGCCATTAGGACCTGATGGAGGGACAATAGAGCCCTGAGTACCAGGCCATTAGGACCTGATGGAGGGACAATAGAGCCCTGAGTACCAGACCATTAGGACCTGATGGAGGGACAATAGAGCCCTGAGTACCAGGCCATTAGGACCTGATGGAGGGACAATAGAGCCCTGAGTACCAGGCCATTAGGACCTGATGGAGGGACAGTAGAGCCCTGAGTACCAGGCCATTAGGACCTGATGGAGGGACAATAGAGCCCTGAGTACCAGGCCATTAGGACCTGATGGAGGGACAATAGAGCCCTGAGTACCAGACCATTAGGACCTGATGGAGGGACAATAGAGCCCTGAGTACCAGGCCATTAGGACCTGATGGAGGGACAATAGAGCCCTGAGTACCAGGCCATTAGGACCTGATGGAGGGACAATAGAGCCCTGAGTACCAGACCATTAGGACCTGATGGAGGGACAATAGAGCCCTGAGTACCAGGCCATTAGGACCTGATGGAGGGACAATAGAGCCCTGAGTACCAGGCCATTAGGACCTGATGGAGGGACAGTAGAGCCCTGAGTACCAGGCCATTAGGACCTGATGGAGGGACAGTAGAGCCCTGAGTACCAGGCCATTAGGACCTGATGAAAGGGACAACAGAGTCCTGAGTACCAGGCCAATAGGACCTGACGATCGAGTTGGGTATTACCAAAGCATGTCCAGAGTCCATAAGAGGAGATTACAGTGACTCAACGATCACGTGGAATTTTACTGCAGTCATGACTCATTCAGAATGGAAGGGCTGATGGGTGGACACAACTCTTCCAGGGACGTGAGAGAGAGAGTTACTCACCCCTACACAACCTTGAGAGAGTTACTCACCCCTACACAACCTTGAGAGAGTTACTCACCCCTACACAACCTTGAGAGAGTTACTCACCCCTACACAACCTTGAGAGAGTTATTCACCCCTACACAACCTTGAGAGAGTTACTCACCCCTACACAACCTTGAGAGAGTTACTCACCCCTACACAACCTTGAGAGAGTTACTCACCCCTACACAACCTTGAGAGAGTTACTCACCCTTACAAAACCTTGAGAGAGTTACTCACCCCTACACAACCGTGAGAGAGTTACTCACCCCTACACAACCTTGAGAGAGTTACTCACCCCTACACAACGGTGAGAGAGTTACTCACCCCTACACAACCTTGAGAGAGTTACTCACCCTTACAAAACCTTGAGAGAGTTACTCACCCCTACACAACCTTGAGAGAGTTACTCACCCCTACACAACCTTGAGAGAGTTACTCACCCCTACACAACCTTGAGAGAGTTACTCACCCCTACACAACCTTGAGAGAGTTACTCACCCCTACACAACCTTGAGAGAGTTACTCACCCCTACACAACCTTGAGAGAGTTACTCACCCTTACACAACCGTGAGAGAGTTACTCACCCCTTCACAACCGTGAGAGAGTTACTCACCCCTACACAACCTTGAGAGAGTTACTCACCCCTACACAACCTTGAGAGAGTTACTCACCCTTACACAACCGTGAGATAGTTACTCACCCCTACACAAACTTGAGAGAGTTACTCACCCCTACACAACCTTGAGACAGTTACTCACCCCTACACAACCTTGAGACAGTTACTCACCCCTACACAACCTTGAGAGAGTTACTCACCCCTACACAACCTTGAGAGAGTTACTCACCCCTACACAACCTTGAGAGAGTTACTCACCCCTACACAACCTTGAGAGAGTTACTCACCCCTACACAACCTTGAGAGAGTTACTCACCCCTACACAACCTTGAGAGAGTTACTCACCCCTACACAACCTTGAGAGAGTTACTCACCCCTACACAACCTTGAGAGAGTTACTCACCCCTACACAACCTTGAGAGAGTTACTCACCCCTACACAACCTTGAGAGAGTTACTCACCCTTACAAAACCTTGAGAGAGTTACTCACCCCTACACAACCTTGAGAGAGTTACTCACCCCTACACAACCTTGAGACAGTTACTCACCCCTACACAACCTTGAGACAGTTACTCACCCCTACACAACCTTGAGAGAGTTACTCACCCCTACACAACCTTGAGAGAGTTACTCACCCCTACACAACCTTGAGAGAGTTACTCACCCTTACAAAACCTTGAGAGAGTTACTCACCCCTACACAACCTTGAGACAGTTACTCACCCCTACACAACCTTGAGACAGTTACTCACCCCTACACAACCTTGAGACAGTTACTCACCCCTACACAACCTTGAGACAGTTACTCACCCCTACACAACCGTGAGAGAGTTACTCACCCCTACACAACCTTGAGAGAGTTACTCACCCCTACACAACCTTGAGAGAGTTACTCACCCCTACACAACCTTGAGAGAGTTACTCACCCCTACACAACCGTGAGAGAGTTACTCACCCCTACACAACCTTGAGAGAGTTACTCACCCCTACACAACCTTGAGAGAGTTACTCACCCCTACACAACCTTGAGACAGTTACTCACCCCTACACAACCGTGAGAGAGTTACTCACCCCTACACAACCTTGAGAGAGTTACTCACCCCTACACAACCTTGAGAGAGTTACTCACCCCTACACAACCTTCAGAGAGTTACTCAACCCCTACACAACCTTGAGACAGTTACTCACCCCTACACAACCTTGAGAGAGTTACTCACCCTTACACAACCGTGAGAGAGTTACTCACCCCTACACAACCTTGAGAGAGTTACTCACCCTTACACAACCTTGAGAGAGTTACTCACCCCTACACAACCGTGAGAGAGTTACTCACCCCTACACAACCGTGAGAGAGTTACTCACCCCTACACAACCGTGAGAGAGTTACTCACCCCTACACAACCGTGAGAGAGTTACTCACCCCTACACAACCTTGAGAGAGTTACTCACCCCTACACAACCTTGAGAGAGTTACTCACCCCTACACAACCTTGAGAGAGTTACTCACCCCTACACAACCTTGAGAGAGTTACTCACCCCTACACAACCTTGAGAGAGTTACTCACCCCTACACAACCGTGAGAGAGTTACTCACCCCTACACAACCTTGAGAGAGTTACTCACCCCTACACAACCTTGAGAGAGTTACTCACCCCTACACAACCTTGAGAGAGTTACTCACCCCTACACAACCTTGAGAGAGTTACTCACCCCTACACAACCTTGAGAGAGTTACTCACCCCTACACAACCTTGCTCCTGGCTGTCTTATGATGTGATATTGCACATACAAAATATCCCAAACAATGTATTATTACTTCCCATCCATCCACACACACGCACACGCGCACACACACACACACACACGCACACACACACACACACACACACACACACACACACACACACACACACACACACACACACACACACACACACACACACACACACACACACACACACACACACACACACACACACACACACACACACACACACACACACACACACACACACACACACACACACACACAACACACATTACACAGAAGTGTGAGGTGCCGCAATCTGTTCATCTACCCCAGTTTACATCCCATAGCAGAAGAGGACCTCTACAGACGATGCCTCCAATACTATTGAAGTGGAAAACAACAATCCCTTTTGTTGTTGACGTTACGCCGACATTAATTAACTGTGTCCATGGAAACAGACTACAAACCCCATCTCCAGTCTGTTTGGGGAGGTAGTGTACCCATCTCCAGTCTGTTGGGGAGGTAGTGTACCCATCTCCAGTCTGTTGGGGAGGTAGTGTACCCATCTCTAGTCTGTTGGGGAGGTAGTGTACCCATCTCCAGTCTGTTTGGGGAGGTAGTGTACCCATCTCCAGTCTGTTGGGGAGGTAGTGTACCCATCTCCAGTCTGTTGGGGAGGTAGTGTACCCATCTCTAGTCTGTTGGGGAGGTAGTGTACCCATCTCTAGTCTGTTTGGGGAGGTAGTGTACCCATCTCCAGTCTGTTGGGGAGGTAGTGTACCCATCTCTAGTCTGTTTGGGGAGGTAGTGTACCCATCTCCAGTCTGTTGGGGAGGTAGTGTACCCATCTCTAGTCTGTTGGGGAGGTAGTGTACCCATCTCTAGTCTGTTGGGGAGGTAGTGTACCCATCTCCAGTCTGTTGGGGAGGTAGTGTACCCATCTCTAGTCTGTTGGGGAGGTATTGTACCCATCTCTAGTCTGTTGGGGAGGTAGTGTACCCATCTCTAGTCTGTTGGGGAGGTAGTGTACCCATCTCCAGTCTGTTGGGGAGGTAGTGTACCCATCTCTAGTCTGTTGGGGAGGTAGTGTACCCATCCCCAGTCTGATTGGGGAGGTAGTGTACCCATCTCTAGTCTGTTGGGGAGGTAGTGTACCCATCTCCAGTCTGTTGGGGAGGTAGTGTACCCATCTCTAGTCTGTTGGGGAGGTAGTGTACCCATCTCTAGTCTGTTGGGGAGGTAGTGTACCCATCTCCAGTCTGTTGGGGAGGTAGTGTACCCATCTCCAGTCTGTTGGGGAGGTAGTGTACCCATCTCTAGTCTGTTTGGGGAGGTAGTGTACCCATCTCTAGTCTGTTTGGGACATAGTGTACCCATCTCTAGTCTGTTAGGGAGGTAGTGTACCCATCTCTAGTCTGTTGGGGAGGTAGTGTACCCATCTCTAGTCTGTTGGGGAGGTAGTGTACCCATCTCTAGTCTGTTTGGGGAGGTAGTGTACCCATCTCTAGTCTGTTGGGGAGGTAGTGTACCCATCTCTAGTCTGTTGGGGAGGTAGTGTACCCATCTCTAGTCTGTTGGGGAGGTAGTGTACCCATCTCTAGTCTGTTTGGGAGGTAGTGTACCCATCTCCAGTCTGTTGGGGAGGTAGTGTACCCATCTCCATTCTGTTTGGGAGGTAGTGTACCCATCTCTAGTCTGTTGGGGAGGTAGTGTACCCATCTCTAGTCTGTTGGGGAGGTAGTGTACCCATCTCCAGTCTGTTGGGGAGGTAGTGTACCCATCTCCAGTCTGTTGGGGAGGTAGTGTACCCATCTCCAGTCTGTTGGGGAGGTAGTGCACCCATCTCCAGTCTGTTGGGGAGGTAGTGTACCCATCTCCAGTCTGTTGGGGAGGTAGTGTACCCATCTCCAGTCTGTTGGGGAGGTAGTGTACCCATCTCCAGTCTGTTTGGGGAGGTAGTGTACCCATCTCCAGTCTGTTTGGGGAGGCAGTGAACCCATCTCCAGTCTGTTGGGGAGGTAGTGTACCCATCTCTAGTCTGTTGGGGAGGTAGTGTACCCATCTCTAGTCTGTTGGGGAGGTAGTGTACCCATCTCTAGTCTGTTGGGGAGGTAGTGTACCCATCTCCAGTGTGTTGGGGAGGTAGTGTACCCATCTCTAGTCTGTTGGGGAGGTAGTGTACCCATCTCTAGTCTGTTGGGGAGGTAGTGTACCCATCTCTAGTCTGTTGGGGAGGTAGTGTACCCATCTCCAGTCTGTTGGGGAGGTAGTGTACCCATCTCCAGTGTGTTGGGGAGGTAGTGTACCCATCTCTAGTCTGTTGGGGAGGTAGTGTACCCATCTCCAGTGTGTTGGGGAGGTAGTGTACCCATCTCCAGTGTGTTGGGGAGGTAGTGTACCCATCTCCAGTGTGTTGGGGAGGTAGTGTACCCATCTCCAGTCTGTTTGGGGAGGTAGTGTACCCATCTCTAGTCTGTTGGGGAGGTAGTGTACGCATCTCCAGTCTGTTTGGGGAGGTAGTGTACCCATCTCTAGTCTGTTGGGGAGGTAGTGTACCCATCTCCAGTCTGTTTGGGGAGGTAGTGTACCCATCTCCAGTCTGTTTGGGGAGGTAGTGTACCCATCTCCAGTCTGTTTGGGGAGGTAGTGTACCCATCTCTAGTCTGTTTGGGGAGGTAGTGTACCCATCTCCAGTCTGTTGGGGAGGTAGTGTACCCATCTCTAGTCTGTTGGGGAGGTAGTGTACCCATATCCAGTCTGTTTGGGAGGTAGTGCACCCATCTCTAGTCTGTTGGGGAGGTAGTGTACCCATCTCCAGTCTGTTGGGGAGGTAGTGTACCCATCTCCAGTCTGTTGGGGAGGTAGTGTACCCATCTCCAGTCTGTTGGGGAGGTAGTGTACCCATCTCCAGTCTGTTGGGGAGGTAGTGTACCCATCTGGCTGATGTTTTTCAGACTAACAGCTTATAATATATTCAAAAAGGCATGTCAAATAAATTGATTGCAAGCAGCTGAAGACACTTATCTTACAGAGATCCACAGCAAGGCTTCCACCACATATCCCCATTGGAAACACAGCAAGCTGCTCATTCACATCATTCAGTGAGATATTTAATAGTTAGAAGCAAAGAAACCAACGCCAACACAAAAACAGGGACAATATTGTGATGCACTGCTTCCACCACAGATCCCCATAGAAAACCAAGGACGCTGCTCTTTCTGGAGCTCTTTAGAGGAAGAGGGCCCTGGGGAGATCTCTGTCTCTGACACCTACTGGGGAGATCTCTGTCTCTGACACCAACTGGGGAGATCTCTGTCTCTGACACCAACTGGGGTGATCTCTTTCTCTGACACCAACTGGGGAGATCTCTGTCTCTGACACCAACTGGGGTGATCTCTGTCTCTGACACCAACTGGGGTAATCTCTGTCTCTGACACCAACTGGGGTGATCTCTTTCTCTGACACCAACTGGGGAGATCTCTGTCTCTGACACCAACTGGGGTGATCTCTGTCTCTGACACCAACTGGGGAGATCTCTGTCTCTGACACCAACTGGGGAGATCTCTGTTTCTGACACCAACTGGGGAGATCTCTGTCTCTGACACCAACTGGGGTGATCTCTTTCTCTGACACCAACTGGGGAGATCTCTGTCTCTGACACCAACTGGGGTGATCTCTGTCTCTGACACCAACTGGGGAGATCTCTGTCTCTGACACCAACTGAGGAGATCTCTGTCTCTGACACCAACTGGGGTGATCTCTTTCTCTGACACCAACTGGGGAGATCTCTGCCTCTGACACCAACTGAGGAGGTCTCTGGCTCTGACACCAACTGGGGAGGTCTCTGTCTCTTGTCACCAACTGGGGAGATCTCTGACTCTGACACCAACTGGGGAGATCTCTGTCTCTGACACCAACTGGGGTGATCTCTTTCTCTGACACCAACTGGGGAGATCTCTGTCTTTGACACCAACTGGGGAGATCTCTGTCTCTTGTCACCAACTGGGGAGATCTCTGTCTCTGTCACCAACTGGGGTGATCTCTTTCTCTGACACCAACTGGGGAGGTCTCTGTCTCTTGTCACCAACTGGGGAGATCTCTGACTCTGACACCAACTGGGGAGTTCTCTGTTTCTGACACCGACTCGGGAGGTCTCTGTCTCTTGTCACCAACTGGGGAGATCTCTGACTCTGACACCAACTGGGGAGTTCTCTGTTTCTGACACCGACTCGGGAGATCTCTGTCTCCGACACCAACTGGGCAGTATCTGTCTCTGACACCAACTGGGGAGGTATCTGTCTCTGACACCAACTGGGGAGATCTCTGCCTCTGACACCAACTGGGGAGATCTCTCACTCTGACACCAACTGGGGAGATATCTGGCTATGACACCATTTAAGGACATATCTGTCTCTGACACCAACTAAGGAAATCTCTGACACCAACTGGGGAGGTCTCTGTCTCTGACACCATTTAAGGACATATCTGTCTCTGACACCAACTGGGGAGGTCTCTGTCTCTGACACCAACTGGGGTGGTCTCTGACACCAACTGGGGAGGTCTCTTTCTCTGACACCAACTGGGGTGGTCTCTGACACCAACTGGGGAGGTCTCTTTCTCTGACACCAACTGGGGAGATCTCTGTCTCTGACACCAACTGGGGAGGTCTCTGTCTCTGACACCAACTGGGGAGATCTTTGTCTCTGACACCAACTAAGGAGATATTTGTCTCTGACACCAACTGGGGAGATCTCTGGCTCTGACACCAACTGGGGTGGCCTCTGACACCAACTGGGGATGTCTCTGTCTCTGACACCAACTGGAGCAACAGCAACAAAGCCTTGTAATCAAAGCCTTGTGCTAAACTGGTTCATTAGCAGACAAGCAAAGCAGAAACAAAATGAATGGAGCTACATAGCTATTCCACTAGCATCTTAGCAGCACTGTAGCATAGGTACTGTAGCCACAAACATTAGCCTCATAGCCCCATGCTAGCCTCGGCAGTGATGGCCAATTAGACCTCTCTCTGATGAGCCTTCCACAGGCCTGTGAGGCAATTAGGGAGGCTAGGAGAGGCTAGGAACGGCTACTCGTTAAACTGCCACAAGCCAACGATACGTCCTAAATGGCACCCTATTTCCTATATAGTGCCCTACTTTTGACCTTAGCCCTGGTGTAAATTGTTCAATAGATAGGGAATTTGGGACTTAGCCCCGACCAGGTAGCTAAAACAGTGTTCTGTGTGAAGCTGGAAGCCAGCTAGCAGCTACGTCATTCTTAGAAGCCAGCTAGCGGCTATGTCATTATTGGAAGCCAGCTAGCGGTTACGTCATTCTTGGAAGCCAGCTAGCGGTTACGTCATTCGTGGAAGCCAGCTAGCAGCTACGTCATTCTTAGAAGCCAGCTAGCGGCTACGTCATTCTTAGAAGCCAACTAGCGGCTACGTCATTCTTAGAAGCCAGTTAGCGGCTACGTCATTCTTAGAAGCCAGCTAGCGGCTACGTCATTATTGGTAGCCGTCTAGCCGCTACACCATTCTTGGAAGCCAGCTAGCGGCTACGCCATTCTTGTTAGCCAGCTAGCGGCTACGCCATTACTGGTAGCCAGCTAGTGGTTGTGTTATTCTTAGAAGCCAGCTAGGAGCTACGTCATTCTTAGAAGCCAGCTAGCAGCTACGTCATTATTGGAAGCCAGCAGGCAGCTACGTCATTATTGGAAGCCAGCTAGCAGCTACGTCATTATTGGAAGCCATCTAGCGGCTACGTCATTATTGGAAGCCAGCCAGCAGCTACGTCATTATTGGAAGCCAGCTAGCGGCTACGTCATTCTTGGAAGCCATCTAGCAGCTACGTCATTATTGGAAGCCAGCTAGCAGCTACGTCATTCTTAGAAGCCAGCTAGCGGCTACGTCATTATTGGAAGCCAGCTAGCGGCTACGTCATTATTGGAAGCCAGCCAGCGGCTACGTCATTATTGGAAGCCATCTAGCGGCTACGTCATTATTGGAAGCCATCTAGCGGCTACGTCATTATTGGAAGCCAGCCAGCGGCTACGTCATTCTTAGAAGCCAGCCAGCGACTACGTCATTCTTGTAAGCCAGCTAGCGGCTACGTCATTATTAGAAGCCAGCCAGCGGCTACGTCATTCTTGGAAGCCAGCTAGCGGCTACGTCATTATTGGAAGCCAGCTAGCAGCTACGTCATTATTGGAAGCCAGCTAGCAGCTACGTCATTCTTAGAAGCCAGGCAGCGGCTACGTCATTCTTGGAAGCCAGCTAGCAGCTACGTCATTCTTGGAAGCCATCTTGCACCAAGCAACAAGCCGCAGCATTAGGATTCCAATCACGATCATTAGAAGTTGGATTATTGCAACCTTCCATCTGAAGAGGGATTGTCGTGTGCCAGGTATCGATAACGTATGTTGTTAGCGTGTTACTGTAGGAGAGGTAGTGTATCGTAGCCCGTCAATCACTCAAGGATGGATGGCTCAAACAAATATAGTAAACTACATCTTTACTGGTTAACTTAGTTTCACAGTAAGCTTTATGGATCTTTAATTTGACATTTTCCAATGTAATTTTCAGCTTGCTACTGTAGGAGTGGTATATCAATAAACTCACCTCAAACCCGAATGCCTCATACACAAACATTAAAACCATACTGGTTCATATATTATAAATGGGCATGTATTGGTCAGTTTGTCTTGGTGTGTTTAAACAGGACAAAGCATCTATTAATTTGCCATTCTCTGGTTGGTGTTCCAGCTCGAGTCGTGTCAATATGAAGCTGATAAACAATGTATAAGGTAGACAGAGGACGGTGATGCATCAGAGGTGATACTGTCACTTGACGGACAGCTGGCAGCCTCCTGTATTGATTGAGGATCACATCTCAGTCCATAGATCTGCGTGCCGAATCGGACCCTATTACTTTTAAGTGCACTACTTTTTAACAGGGCCTGTCATTGATAATAGAGTGACACTTTACAGAGGAGACCCAAACAGACAGGTGGATGTTTTACAGAGGAGACCCAAACAGACAGGTGGATGTTAAACAGAGGAGACCCAAACAGACAGGTGGATGTTAAACAGAGGAGACCCAAACAGACAGGTGGATGTTTAACAGAGGAGACCCAAACAGACAGGTGGATGTTTTACAGAGGAGACCCAAACAGACAGGTGGATGTTTAACAGAGGAGACATAAACAGACAGGTGGATGTTTTACAGAGGAGACCCAAACAGACAGGTGGATGTTTAACAGAGGAGACCCAAACAGACAGGTGGATGTTTTACAGAGGAGACCCAAACAGACAGGTGGATGTTTAACAGAGGAGACCCAAACAGACAGGTGGATGTTAAACAGAGGAGACCCAAACAGACAGGTGGATGTTTTACAGAGGAGACCCAAACAGACAGGTGGATGTTTAACAGAGGAGACCCAAACAGACAGGTGGATGTTTAACAGAGGAGACCCAAACAGACAGGTGGATGTTTAACAGAGGAGACCCAAACAGACAGGTGGATGTTTTACAGAGGAGACCCAAACAGACAGGTGGATGTTTAACAGAGGAGACCCAAACCGACAGGTGGATGTTAAACAGAGGAGACCCAAACAGACAGGTGGATGTTTTACAGAGGAGACCCAAACAGACAGGTGGATGTTTTACAGAGGAGACCCAAATAGACAGGTGGATGTTAAACAGAGGAGACCCAAACAGACAGGTGGATGTTTAACAGAGGAGACCCAAACAGACAGGTGGATGTTTAACAGAGGAGACCCAAACAGACAGGTGGATGTTTTACAGAGGAGACCCAAACAGACAGGTGGATGTTTAACAGAGGAGACCCAAACAGACAGGTGGATGTTTAACAGAGGAGACCCAAACAGACAGGTGGATGTTTTACAGAGGAGACCCAAACAGACAGGTGGATGTTTAACAGAGGAGACCCAAACAGACAGGTGGATGTTTTACAGAGGAGACCCAAACAGACAGGTGGATGTTTAACAGAGGAGACCCAAACAGACAGGTGGATGTTTTACAGAGGAGACCCAAACAGACAGGTGGATGTTTAACAGAGGAGACCCAAACAGACAGGTGGATGTTAAACAGAGGAGACCCAAACAGACAGGTGGATGTTTTACAGAGGAGACCCAAACAGACAGGTGGATGTTTAACAGAGGAGACCCAAACAGACAGGTGGATGTTTAACAGAGGAGACCCAAACAGACAGGTGGATGTTTTACAGAGGAGACCCAAACAGACAGGTGGATGTTTTACAGAGGAGACCCAAACAGACAGGTGGATGTTTAACAGAGGAGACCCAAACAGACAGGTGGGTGTTTTACAGAGGAGTCCCAAACAGACAGGTGGATGTTTAACAGAGGAGACCCAAACAGACAGGTGGATGTTTAACAGAGGAGACCCAAACAGACAGGTGGATGTTTTACAGAGGAGTCCCAAACAGACAGGTGGATGTTTAACAGAGGAGACCCAAACAGACAGGTGGATGTTTAACAGAGGAGACCCAAACAGACAGGTGGATGTTTAACAGAGGAGACCCAAACAGACAGGTGGATGTTAAACAGAGGAGACCCAAACAGACAGGTGGATGTTTAACAGAGGAGACCCAAACAGACAGGTGGATGTTTAACAGAGGAGACCCAAACAGACAGGTGGATGTTTTACAGAGGAGACCCAAACAGACAGGTGGATGTTTAACAGAGGAGACCCAAACAGACAGGTGGATGTTTTACAGAGGAGACCCAAACAGACAGGTGGATGTTTAACAGAGGAGACCCAAACAGACAGGTGGATGTTAAACAGAGGAGACCCAAACAGACAGGTGGATGTTTAACAGAGGAGACCCAAACAGACAGGTGGATGTTTAACAGAGGAGACCCAAACAGACAGGTGGATGTTTTACAGAGGAGTCCCAAACAGACAGGTGGATGTTTAACAGAGGAGACCCAAACAGACAGGTGGATGTTAAACAGAGGAGACCCAAACAGACAGGTGGATGTTTAACAGAGGAGACCCAAACAGACAGGTGGATGTTTAACAGAGGAGACCCAAACAGACAGGTGGATGTTAAACAGAGGAGACCCAAACAGACAGGTGGATGTTTTACAGAGGAGACCCAAACAGACAGGTGGATGTTTAACAGAGGAGTCCCAAACAGACAGGTGGATGTTTAACAGAGGAGACCCAAACAGACAGGTGGATGTTTAACAGAGGAGACCCAAACAGACAGGTGGATGTTTTACAGAGGAGTCCCAAACAGACAGGTGGATGTTTAACAGAGGAGACCCAAACAGACAGGTGGATGTTTAACAGAGGAGACCCAAACAGACAGGTGGATGTTTAACAGAGGAGACCCAAACAGACAGGTGGATGTTAAACAGAGGAGACCCAAACAGACAGGTGGATGTTTAACAGAGGAGACCCAAACAGACAGGTGGATGTTTAACAGAGGAGACCCAAACAGACAGGTGGATGTTTTACAGAGGAGACCCAAACAGACAGGTGGATGTTTAACAGAGGAGACCCAAACAGACAGGTGGATGTTTTACAGAGGAGACCCAAACAGACAGGTGGATGTTTAACAGAGGAGACCCAAACAGACAGGTGGATGTTAAACAGAGGAGACCCAAACAGACAGGTGGATGTTAAACAGAGGAGACCCAAACAGACAGGTGGATGTTTTACAGAGGAGACCCAAACAGACAGGTGGATGTTTAACAGAGGAGACCCAAACAGACAGGTGGATGTTAAACAGAGGAGACCCAAACAGACAGGTGGATGTTTTACAGAGGAGACCCAAACAGACAGGTGGATGTTTAACAGAGGAGACCCAAACAGACAGGTGGATGTTTAACAGAGGAGACCCAAACAGACAGGTGGATGTTTAACAGAGGAGACCCAAACAGACAGGTGGATGTTTTACAGAGGAGACCCAAACAGACAGGTGGATGTTTAACAGAGGAGACCCAAACCGACAGGTGGATGTTAAACAGAGGAGACCCAAACAGACAGGTGGATGTTTAACAGAGGAGACCCAAACAGACAGGTGGATGTTTTACAGAGGAGACCCAAACAGACAGGTGGATGTTTAACAGAGGAGACCCAAACAGACAGGTGGATGTTTTACAGAGGAGACCCAAACAGACAGGTGGATGTTTAACAGAGGAGACCCAAACAGACAGGTGGATGTTAAACAGAGGAGACCCAAACAGACAGGTGGATGTTTTACAGAGGAGACCCAAACAGACAGGTGGATGTTTAACAGAGGAGACCCAAACAGACAGGTGGATGTTTAACAGAGGAGACCCAAACAGACAGGTGGATGTTTAACAGAGGAGACCCAAACAGACAGGTGGATGTTTTACAGAGGAGACCCAAACAGACAGGTGGATGTTTAACAGAGGAGACCCAAACCGACAGGTGGATGTTAAACAGAGGAGACCCAAACAGACAGGTGGATGTTTTACAGAGGAGACCCAAACAGACAGGTGGATGTTAAACAGAGGAGACCCAAACAGACAGGTGGATGTTTTACAGAGGAGACCCAAACAGACAGGTGGATGTTTAACACAGGAGACCCAAACAGACAGGTGGATGTTTTACAGAGGAGACCCAAACAGACAGGTGGATGTTTAACAGAGGAGACCCAAACAGACAGGTGGATGTTTTACAGAGGAGACCCAAACAGACAGGTGGATGTTTAACAGAGGAGACCCAAACAGACAGGTGGATGTTAAACAGAGGAGACCCAAACAGACAGGTGGATGTTTTACAGAGGAGACCCAAACAGACAGGTGGATGTTTAACAGAGGAGACCCAAACAGACAGGTGGATGTTTAACAGAGGAGACCCAAACAGACAGGTGGATGTTTTACAGAGGAGACCCAAACAGACAGGTGGATGTTTTACAGAGGAGACCCAAACAGACAGGTGGATGTTTAACAGAGGAGACCCAAACAGACAGGTGGATGTTTTACAGAGGAGTCCCAAACAGACAGGTGGATGTTTAACAGAGGAGACCCAAACAGACAGGTGGATGTTTAACAGAGGAGACCCAAACAGACAGGTGGATGTTTTACAGAGGAGTCCCAAACAGACAGGTGGATGTTTAACAGAGGAGACCCAAACAGACAGGTGGATGTTTAACAGAGGAGACCCAAACAGACAGGTGGATGTTTAACAGAGGAGACCCAAACAGACAGGTGGATGTTAAACAGAGGATACCCAAACAGACAGGTGGATGTTTAACAGAGGAGACCCAAACAGACAGGTGGATGTTTAACAGAGGAGACCCAAACAGACAGGTGGATGTTTTACAGAGGAGACCCAAACAGACAGGTGGATGTTTAACAGAGGAGACCCAAACAGACAGGTGGATGTTTTACAGAGGAGACCCAAACAGACAGGTGGATGTTTAACAGAGGAGACCCAAACAGACAGGTGGATGTTAAACAGAGGAGACCCAAACAGACAGGTGGATGTTAAACAGAGGAGACCCAAACAGACAGGTGGATGTTTTACAGAGGAGACCCAAACAGACAGGTGGATGTTTAACAGAGGAGTCCCAAACAGACAGGTGGATGTTTAACAGAGGAGACCCAAACAGACAGGTGGATGTTTAACAGAGGAGACCCAAACAGACAGGTGGATGTTTTACAGAGGAGTCCCAAACAGACAGGTGGATGTTTAACAGAGGAGACCCAAACAGACAGGTGGATGTTTAACAGAGGAGACCCAAACAGACAGGTGGATGTTTAACAGAGGAGACCCAAACAGACAGGTGGATGTTAAACAGAGGAGACCCAAACAGACAGGTGGATGTTTAACAGAGGAGACCCAAACAGACAGGTGGATGTTTAACAGAGGAGACCCAAACAGACAGGTGGATGTTTTACAGAGGAGACCCAAACAGACAGGTGGATGTTTAACAGAGGAGACCCAAACAGACAGGTGGATGTTTTACAGAGGAGACCCAAACAGACAGGTGGATGTTTAACAGAGGAGACCCAAACAGACAGGTGGATGTTAAACAGAGGAGACCCAAACAGACAGGTGGATGTTAAACAGAGGAGACCCAAACAGACAGGTGGATGTTTTACAGAGGAGACCCAAACAGACAGGTGGATGTTTAACAGAGGAGACCCAAACAGACAGGTGGATGTTTTACAGAGGAGACCCAAACAGACAGGTGGATGTTTAACAGAGGAGACCCAAACAGACAGGTGGATGTTAAACAGAGGAGACCCAAACAGACAGGTGGATGTTAAACAGAGGAGACCCAAACAGACAGGTGGATGTTAAACAGTTTGTCAAGTCAGATAATGTAAAACTGACTGTGACAAACAATATCAGTCAGGTCACAATGTTTTCATACATACAGTCTACTAAATATATGATTTAAAATATATAAAAATATAATCTCAACAGTCTATTAAATAGAGGACTTAAAATATAAAATAAGACAATCTATACAGTCTACTAAAGAGGGGATATAACAGAGGAGGACTGTGGAGTTTTACAATGCGGGCTTGCCTGAATTGAAGTAGGGACTTCAATATGGGTATACCACTCCTTAGAATGCACACTACAATCCAAATGTCTTCTTCAAACGAAAATATACTGCACCCACAAAAAAACATCCACTTTACTTTCTGCAGACTTCTTTCATCTCTTTTCTGTACGTGGAGATACTGTTTAGCTTTTACCCACCCAAGGATCAGCAAACTCGATAACTGATGAGAAAACGCCTTCACATTTCAGATGTGGGAGAAGAAGAGACTGTTAGGAGAGGGAAGTCTGTCGTCATTAGATCTTTATTCAGGAATAGAAGAAAACTGATCGCTAGTGAGGTTTATAACACACACACACACACACACACACACACACACACACACACACACACACACACACACACACACACACACACACACACACACACACACACACACACACACACACACACACACACACACACACACACACACACACACACACACACACACACACACACACACACACACAGAGGAACAAACACACTTGACTTCAGGAGAGAACACCTCACCATAAATAATTGCATATACAGAACCTGAAGTGCAAATGAATGTGATTCACAAAGCTAGTCTCACTCTGTACAGTATGTATCTATAGGTGTAGTCTGTAGTTTTGATTCTAACAGGGGACAGTGTTAACTATATAACAGCTGGCTGGAGGATAACAGGGGACAGTGTTAACTATATAACAGCTGGCTGGAAGATAACAGGGGACAGTGTTAACTATATAACAGCTGGCTGGAGGATAACAGGGGACAGTGTTAACTATATACCAGCTGGCTGGAGGATAACAGGGGACAGTGTTAACTATATAACAGCTGGCTGGAAGATAACAGGGGACAGTGTTAACTATATAACAGCTGGCTGGAAGATAACAGGGGACAGTGTTAACTATTTAACAGCTGGCTGGAAGATAACAGGGGATAGTGTTAACTATATAACAGCTGGCTGGAGGATAACAGGGGACAGTGTTAACTATATAACAGCTGGCTGGAGGATAACAGGGGACAGTGTTAACTATATAACAGCTGGCTGGAAGATAACAGGGGACAGTGTTAACTATATAACAGCTGGCTGGAGGATAACAGGGGACAGTGTTAACTATATAACAGCTGGCTGGAGGATAACAGGGGACAGTGTTAACTATATAACAGCTGGCTGGAGGATAACAGGGGACAGTGTTAACTACATACCAGCTGGCTGGAGGATAACAGGGGACAGTGTTAACTATATAACAGCTGGCTGGAGGATAACAGGGGACAGTGTTAACTATATAACAGCTGGCTGGAGGATAACAGGGGACAGTGTTAACTATATAACAGCTGGCTGGAGGATAACAGGGGACAGTGTTAACTATATAACAGCTGGCTGGAGGATAACAGGGGACAGTGTTAACTATATAACAGCTGGCTGGAGGATAACAGGGGACAGTGTTAACTATATAACAGCTGGCTGGAGGATAACAGGGGACAGTGTTAACTATATAACAGCTGGCTGGAGGATAACAGGGGACAGTGTTAACTATATAACAGCTGGCTGGAGGATAACAGGGGACAGTGTTAACTATATACCAGCTGGCTGGAGGATAACAGGGGACAGTGTTAACTATATAACAGCTGGCTGGAGGATAACAGGGGACAGTGTTAACTATATAACAGCTGGCTGGAGGATAACAGGGGACAGTGTTAACTATATACCAGCTGGCTGGAGGATAACAGGGGACAGTGTTAACTATATAACAGCTGGCTGGAGGATAACAGGGGACAGTGTTAACTATATAACAGCTGGCTGGAGGATAACAGGGGACAGTGTTAACTATATACCAGCTGGCTGGAAGATGACAGGGGACAGTGTTAACTATATAACAGCTGGCTGGAGGATAACAGGGGACAGTGTTAACTATATAACAGCTGGCTGGAGGATAACAGGGGACAGTGTTAACTATATAACAGCTGGCTGGAAGATAACAGGGGACAGTGTTAACTATATAACAGCTGGCTGGAGGATAACAGGGGACAGTGTTAACTATATAACAGCTGGCTGGAGGATAACAGGGGACAGTGTTAACTATATACCAGCTGGCTGGAAGATAACAGGGGACAGTGTTAACTATATAACAGCTGGCTGGAGGATAACAGGGGACAGTGTTAACTATATAACAGCTGGCTGGAAGATAACAGGGGACAGTGTTAACTATATAACAGCTGGCTGGAAGATAACAGGGGACAGTGTTAACTATTTAACAGCTGGCTGGAAGATAACAGGGGATAGTGTTAACTATATAACAGCTGGCTGGAGGA
>NC_092092.1:85403444-85408444 GCF_045679555.1 Salvelinus alpinus
CTCAGTGGGGAATTAATATCTAACTAGACAGAGGAAACTGGTAGTCTGCTCAGTGGGAAATTAATATCCAACTAGACAGAGGAAACTGGTAGTCTGCTCAGTGAGAAATTAATATTAAACTAGACAGAGGAAACTGGTAGTCTGCTCAGTGGGAAATTAATATCCAACTAGACGATGACCACTGGGCGGAGTTTATAGCTTGTGACAGCAACTACGTGAGCTTGTTGTCGACAGATTTTTTTTGTTGTTGTCAGGACCCATTTGTCAATACTTAGGTCACTTTTTCAAAACTCTTCACACAGTGAGCACAACAGCAGTCTATGTGGGCTAAACTTTGGATCATTTTCATTGCTTTGGAACAAAATGCATTCAATGACTACATCTTTCAAATTTCATGAATTATTTTCTCACTCAGACACAACCACCACCAAAACTCTATGTACCTACAGGACAACCACCACCAAAACTCTATGTACCTACAGGACAACCACCACCAAAACTCTGTGTACCTACAGGACAACCACCACCAAAACTCTATGTACCTACAGGACAACCACCACCAAAACTCTATGTACCTACAGGACAACCACCACCAAAACTCTATGTACCTACAGGACAACCACCACCAAAACTCTATGTACCTACAGGACAACCACCACCAAAACTCTATGTACCTACAGGCCAACCACCACCAAAACTCTATGTACCTACAGGACAACCACCACCAAAACTCTATGTACCTACAGGCCAACCACCACCAAAACTCTATGTACCTACAGGACAACCACCACCAAAACTCTATGTACCTACAGGCCAACCACCACCAAAACTATATGTACCTACAGGCCAACCACCACCAAAACTCTATGTACCTACAGGACAACCACCACCACAACTCTATGTACCTACAACTACCACCAAAACTCTATGTACCAACAGGACAACCACCACCAAAACTCTATGTACCAACAGGACAACCACCACCAAAACTCTATGTACCTACAGGACAACCACCACCAAAACTCTATGTACCTACAACTACCACCAAAACTCTATGTACCTACAGGACAACCACCACCAAAACTCTATGTACCAACAGGACAACCACCACCAAAACTCTATGTACCAACAGGACAACCACCACCAAAACTCTATGTACCAACAGGACAACCACCACCAAAACTCTATGTACCAACAGGACAACCACCACCAAAACTCTATGTACCAACAGGACAACCACCACCACAACTCTATGTACCTACAGGACAACTACCACCAAAACTCTATGTACCAACAGGACAACCACCACCAAAACTCTATGTACCAACAGGACAACCACCACCAAAACTCTATGTACCAACAGGACAACTACCACCAAAACTCTATGTACCAACAGGACAACCACCACCAAAACTCTATGTACCAACAGGACAACCACCACCAAAACTCTATGTACCAACAGGACAACCACCACCAAAACTCTATGTACCAACAGGACAACCACCACCAAAACTCTATGTACCAACAGGACAACCACCACCAAAACTCTATGTACCTACAGGACAACTACCACCAAAACTCTATGTACCTACAGGACAACCACCACCACAACTCTATGTACCTACAGGACAACCACCACCAAAACTCTATGTACCTACAGGACAACCACCACCAAAACTCTATGTACCTACAACTACCACCACCAAAACTCTATGTACCAACAGGACAACCACCACCAAAACTCTATGTACCTACAGGACAACCACCACCAAAACTCTATGTACCTACAACTACCACCAAAACTCTATGTACCAACAGGACAACCACCACCAAAACTCTATGTACCAACAGGACAACCACCACCAAAACTCTATGTACCAACAGGACAACCACCACCACAACTCTATGTACCAACAGGACAACCACCACCACAACTCTATGTACCTACAGGACAACCACCACCAAAACTCTATGTACCTACAGGACAACCACCACCAAAACTCTATGTACCTACAGGACAACCACCACCAAAACTCTATGTACCTACAGGACAACCACCATCAAAACTCTATGTACCTACAGGACAACCACCACCAAAACTCTATCTACCTACAGGACAACCACCACCAAAACTCTATGTACCTACAACTACCACCACCAAAACTCTATGTACCTACAACTACCACCAAAACTCTATGTACCTACAGGACAACCACCACCAAAACTCTATGTACCTACAGGACAACCACCACCAAAACTCTATGTACCTACAGGACAACCACCACCAAAACTCTATGTACCTACAACTACCACCACCAAAACTCTATGTACCTACAACTACCACCACCAAAACTCTATGTACCTACAACTACCACCACCAAAACTCTATGTACCTACAACTACCACCAAAACTCTGTGTACCTACAGGACAACCACCACCAAAACTCTATGTACCTACAGGACAACCACCATCAAAACTCTATGTACCTACAGGACAACCACCACCAAAACTCTATGTACCTATAGGACAACCACCACCAAAACTCTATGTACCTACAGGCCAATTTGGAACATGTTTACATACTCTTTTCAAAACTGTTAAACTTAAGTTCAAAACCTAAAATAACAAGAAATTGAATAAGACAACAATTAGCTACATTTCTACAGTAATAACATATTGAAATATATTCCAAATCTAAAAAATGAAATACAATCAAAACAATTAGAACAACCACAGCTGATTCCCGTTGTAGCTGAAGACCTACCCAGGTGTTAGTCTTTCAATTTCTTTACCATCTTTACAAAAGGGGACATCTTAGGAATAATTCTGTAGTGTAATGTAAACATGGACCCAGCCAGAGAGAGAGAGAAGTGGCTGACAGAGGAAGAAGAGTGGTGGGGAGAGGAAGAGGGAGAGGGAGAGGAAGAGGAGTACGTATGCGTGGTGGAAGAAGACTGAGAGGAAGATTAAGAGCTGTAGTCTCTGATGAGATTATTACTGATCATGTAATAAATCATGTTCTATCAATGAGAGAGGCTGGTCTGAGAGTGCAGGCAAATCTGCAACGCTCAACAGTATCATCTCTCGTGAGAAACTTCCGGCAAAACATCAGGTAAGATGTGCATTATGCAAGGGCATCTGACTGAACTGCACATTACAGAAGTCAATTGAGCAAAGCCTCCAAACCCACTTGTGTGTAATTGTTTTTGTATTTCTGCTTAGGTCCCAACGGTTACCTCCCACAGGCGGGAGAGGTAGGAGTCTCACTGCTGTGCAGGAAACTGAAATCGTTGATATGGTCATCAGAAACAACGGCATAAAACTCATAGAGATTTGGGACAGAGTGTTGGCAGACAACATTACATTTGGAAATATTCACAATGTAAGCATAACAACTATTTTTAGAGTCCTGAAACAACATCAAGTCAGGATGAAGCAGTTGTACACTGTCCCCTTTGAGAGGAACTCTGAACGAGTCAAGCAACTCAGGAACCAATATGTCCAGGTAAGAGGACTATAAAATACAGAACTGGTTTTGAACAGAACCAAACAGGGCAGAGGCACACAATGGCATGTTTTTAGGTATAATGTAAACTACCGTAATAACTCTTATGTTGCCTTGTGGATTTATTTTAGAGAGTCATGGAGATTGAAACCAGGCAAACACCCCACATATTCATCTTTGTGGTTGAGGCTGGTTTCAACTTGGCCAAAACACGGCGGCGAGGAAGGAATGTGATTGGGGAAAGAGCCACAGTGGATGTCCCGGGCCAGAGGGGTGCCAACATCACTATGTGTGCAGCAATATCCTCTGATGGATTGCTGTTACACAAACCGCTAATTGGACCATACAACACCGAGCGTCTCATTTCATTCCTTAATGACCTCTACGGAAGGGTTGTGCCAGGTGAGGAAAGGGTTGCAGTGAGGCTAAATCGTCCAACGTTTGTAATTATATGGGATATTGTGGCATTTCACCACTCCTGTGCAGTCACAGAGCAGTATGGTGTCACTTTTCCTCCAACCTTACTCTCCATTCCTCAACCCCACAGAGGAATTATTTTCCTCATGGAAGGTGGAAGGTTTATGACCACCATCCACATGATCAAATGTCCCTCCTGGGCGCAATGAATGCTGGATGCCTGGACATATCTGCAGAAGATTGCCAGGGATGGACCAGGCATGCCAAAATATTATTTCCTAGGTGTATTGCCCAAGATGACAAAATATGTGATGTGGATGAGAACCTGTGGCCAAATGCAGTAGACAGGGTTGACTAGCATTGCTACTGTATCTGTATCGGTAGATGGTGTATATACACTTTCTTGTATTTTTGGAATCACTCAATGCCAAAAAATGACATAAAACATATTGAAGCATATTGCATCTTGTCTGATTCATTCCTGTCACATACACTGCAGTGAATTGTAAACAGTAGAGAGGTGTCAGTCTTGTTTTGTAAAGACGTTTTACAGAAGACAACATTGTGTAATGCTACCTGTTGTTCGTGTTGTTTATGTCATTGTTTTATGACAACGTGTGCTCGTTGGGTGACAACCGTTGCTAGTGTTATGGAAGAGTTGATTTGAGACGTGTTTTTTGAGTTGATTTGAGACGTGTATGAAGTGGTAGTTTTAGCACATTTTGGTGGTGAAATGAACTGCTATGCCAAGCTGAAATTTGGTGAGGAGAACTGTGTGAAGAGTTTTGAAAAAGTGACCTAAGTATTGAAAAATGGGTGGTAGCGATTGTATTTTTTTTTATATAGACTACTATGTAAATTCGTTGTCTACAGATTAAATAGACAACTACGTGACTTTGTTGTCTACAGATTAAATAGACAACTACGTGACTTTGTTGTCTACAGATTAAATAGACAACTAGGTGACTTTGTTGTCTACAGATTAAATAGACAACTAGGTGACTTTGTTGTCTACAGATTAAATAGACAACTAGGTGACTTTGTTGTCTACAGATTAAATAGACAACTAGGTGACTT
>NC_092092.1:85413444-85493444 GCF_045679555.1 Salvelinus alpinus
CTCTGAACAGAACACAGAACCAGTCTAACCAATGACTGTTGCAGGAACCTACTTTTGGTCCGTTGAGGTAGTTTCTAGCTAAGACAGTTTCGCAAGGATTGAAAGCTCTTGGCTCTCCTGTTGTCTCCTTTGTGTCCGGGGCTCTCCTGTTGTCTCCTTTGTGTCCGTGGCTCTCCGGTTGTCTCCTTTGTGTTCGTGGCTCTCCGGTTGTCTCCTTTGTGTTCGTGGCTCTCCTGTTGTCTACTTTGCGTCCGTGGCTCTCCGGTTGTCTCCTTTGTGTTCGTGGCTCTCCGGTTGTCTCCTTTGTGTCCGTGGCTCTCCGGTTGTCTCCTTTGTGTTCGTGGCTCTCCGGTTGTCTCCATTGTGTTCGTGGCTCTCCGGTTGTCTCCTTTGTGTCCGTGGCTCTCCTGTTGTCTCCTTTGCGTCCGTGGCTCTCCTGTTGTCTCCTTTGTGTTCGTGGCTCTCCGGTTGTCTCCTTTGTGTCCGTGGCTCTCCGGTTGTCTCCTTTGTGTTCGTGGCTCTCCGGTTGTCTCCTTTGTGTTCGTGGCTCTCCGGTTGTCTCATTTGTGTCCGTGGCTCTCCTGTTGTCTCCTTTGTGTCCGTGGCTCTCCTGTTGTCTCCTTTGTGTCCGTGGCTCTCCTGTTGTCTACTTTGTGTTCGTGGCTCTCCGGTTGTCTCCTTTGTGTTCGTGGCTCTCCTGTTGTCTCCTTTGTGTCCGTGGCTCTCCTGTTGTCTCCTTTGTGTCCGTGGCTCTCCTGTTGTCTCCTTTGTGTTCGTGGCTCTCCTGTTGTCTACTTTGCGTCCGTGGCTCTCCGGTTGTCTCCTTTGTGTTCGTGGCTCTCCTGTTGTCTCCTTTGTGCTCGTGGCTCTCCGGTTGTCTCCTTTGTGTCCGTGGCTCTCCTGTTGTCTCCTTTGTGTCCGTGGCTCTCCTGTTGTCTCCTTTGTGTTCGTGGCTCTCCGGTTGTCTCCTTTGTGTTCGTGGCTCTCCGGTTGTCTCATTTGTGTCCGTGGCTCTCCTGTTGTCTCCTTTGTGTCCGTGGCTCTCCTGTTGTCTCCTTTGTGTCCGTGGCTCTCCTGTTGTCTCCTTTGTGTCCGTGGCTCTCCTGTTGTCTTCTTTGTGTTCGTGGCTCTCCGGTTGTCTCCTTTTTGTTCGTGGCTCTCTCTTCATGATTTGCGATGCAGGTGAAGCTGTGGTGGTTTGCATGAAGCGTATAATTTATTTATTTTTTTTTAAGTGTGATTTTTGAAGAAAAAAAAACTGTTAAAAACAGAAACCTGGGAAAACTAAAAGGAGAAAATGGAAGTTGGGGAAAAACTCAACTGAATCAGACCAAAATTCAGACCATTCTAGATATTTTATAGAGCCCTACCAGTGGAATACTCCTCAGGCCACAGCGCAAACAGGAGCCACGCTAAACCTTTTTTCAAAGCATAAAAACACAAAAACACACACACACACACACACACACACACACACACACACACACACACACACACACACACACACACACACACACACACACACACACACACACACACACACACACACACACACACACACACACACACACACACACACACACACACACACACACACACACACACACACACACAAACTCTCACTCACAGTTCCAGATGCAGCCGTCAGTATAGAGGCATGTGTTGATATTATGACCATGTTGGAAAGGTAAAGGAAACTCAGTGCTTTCCATTGGGATGAAAGACGTAGTCAGCAGAGCTGTGTCGGTGTCACGGAGAACATACAACAGTCTAGTTCAAAGGACAGAACAACATGTGACTTGCAGTGGAACACAGAACACTAGGTGTTGGTTTTACTCTCTCTGACTAATCTACCATATGCATTTGTAATGTTACTGTCAAATGTACTGTAAATGTCCATGCGTATGAAGGGAGAAAGATCTCTCAAATTAACAAACAGGACATCCGTGTTGGCGTTGTTAATCCCTCTCAGAAACACAGCTGGGTAGAGATTAGTGTACTGAGGAGTGTTAGAATAATCCCTCTCAGAAACACAGCTGGGTAGAGATTAGTGTACTGAGGAGTGTTAGAATAATCCCTCTCAGAAACACAGCTGGGTGGAGATTAGTGTACTGAGGAGTGTTAGAATAATCCCTCTCAGAAACACAGCTGGGTGGAGATTAGTGTACTGAGGAGTGTTAGAATAATCCCTCTCAGAAACACAGCTAGGTGGAGATTAGTGTACTGAGGAGTGTTAGAATAATCCCTCTCAGAAACACAGCTGGGTAGAGATTAGTGTACTGAGGAGTGTTAGAATAATCCCTCTCAGAAACACAGCTGGGTAGAGGGATTAGTGTACTGAGGAGAGTCAGAATAATCCCTCTCAGAAACACAGCTGGGTGGAGATTAGTGTACTGAGGAGTGTCAGAATAATCCCTCTCAGAAACACAGCTGGGTAGAGATTAGTGTACTGAGGAGAGTCAGAATAATCCCTCTCAGAAACACAGCTGGGTAGAGATTAATGTACTGAGGAGTGTTAGAATAATCCCTCTCAGAAACACAGCTAGGTAGAGATTAGTGTACTGAGGAGTGTTAGAATAATCCCTCTCAGAAACACAGCTAGGTAGAGATTAGTGTACTGAGGAGTGTTAGAATAATCCCTCTCAGAAACACAGCTAGGTAGAGATTAGTGTACTGAGGAGAGTCAGAATAATCCCTCTCAGAAACACAGCTGGGTGGAGATTAGTGTACTGAGGAGTGTTAGAATAATCCCTCTCAGAAACACAGCTGGGTAGAGATTAGTGTACTGAGGAGTGTTAGAATAATCCCTCTCAGAAACACAGCTGGGTAGAGATTAGTGTACTGAGGAGTGTTAGAATAATCCCTCTCAGAAACACAGCTGGGTAGAGGGATTAGTGTACTGAGGAGAGTCAGAATAATCCCTCTCAGAAACACAGCTGGGTGGAGATTAGTGTACTGAGGAGAGTCAGAATAATCCCTCTCAGAAACACAGCTGGGTAGAGATTAGTGTACTGAGGAGTGTTAGAATAATCCCTCTCAGAAACACAGCTGGGTAGAGATTAATGTACTGAGGAGTGTTAGAATAATCCCTCTCAGAAACACAGCTAGGTAGAGATTAGTGTACTGAGGAGTGTTAGAATAATCCCTCTCAGAAACACAGCTAGGTAGAGATTAGTGTACTGAGGAGTGTTAGAATAATCCCTCTCAGAAACACAGCTGGGTAGAGATTAGTGTACTGAGGAGTGTTAGAATAATCCCTCTCAGAAACACAGCTGGGTGGAGATTAGTGTACTGAGGAGAGTCAGAATAATCCCTCTCAGAAACACAGCTGGGTGGAGATTAGTGTACTGAGGAGAGTCAGAATAATCCCTCTCAGAAACACAGCTGGGTGGAGATTAGTGTACTGAGGAGAGTCAGAATAATCCCTCTCAGAAACACAGCTGGGTGGAGATTAGTGTACTGAGGAGAGTCAGAATAATCCCTCTCAGAAACACAGCTGGGTGGAGATTAGTGTACTGAGGAGAGTTAGAATAATCCCTCTCAGAAACACAGCTAGGTAGAGATTAGTGTACTGAGGAGAGTCAGAATAATCCCTCTCAGAAACACAGCTGGGTAGAGATTAGTGTACTGAGGAGAGTTAGAATAATCCCTCTCAGAAACACAGCTAGGTAGAGATTAGTGTACTGAGGAGAGTCAGAATAATCCCTCTCAGAAACACAGCTGGGTAGAGATTAGTGTACTGAGGAGTGTCAGAATAATCCCTCTCAGAAACACAGCTGGGTGGAGATTAGTGTACTGAGGAGTGTCAGAATAATCCCTCTCAGAAACACAGCTGGGTGGAGATTAGTGTACTGAGGAGAGTTAGAATAATCCCTCTCAGAAACACAGCTAGGTAGAGATTAGTGTACTGAGGAGAGTCAGAATAATCCCTCTCAGAAACACAGCTAGGTAGAGATTAGTGTACTGAGGAGTGTTAGAATAATCCCTCTCAGAAACACAGCTAGGTAGAGATTAGTGTACTGAGGAGAGTCAGAATAATCCCTCTCAGAAACACAGCTGGGTGGAGATTAGTGTACTGAGGAGAGTCAGAATAATCCCTCTCAGAAACACAGCTAGGTAGAGATTAGTGTCCTGAGGAGAGTCAGAATAATCCCTCTCAGAAACACAGCTGGGTGGAGATTAGTGTCCTGAGGAGAGTCAGAATAATCCCTCTCAGAAACACAGCTGGGTGGAGATTAATGTCCTGAGGAGAGTCAGAATAATCCCTCAGAAACACAGCTGGGTAGAGAGATTAGTGTACTGAGGAGAGTCAGAATAATCCCTCTCAGAAACACAGCTGGGTGGAGATTAATGTCCTGAGGAGAGTCAGAATAATCCCTCTCAGAAACACAGCTGGGTGGAGATTAATGTCCTGAGGAGAGTCAGAATAATCCCTCTCAGAAACACAGCTGGGTAGAGAGATTAGTGTCCTGAGGAGAATCAGAATAATCCCTCTCAGAAACACAGCTGGGTAGAGAGATTAGTGTCCTGAGGAGAATCAGAATAATCCCTCAGAAACACAGCTAGGTAGAGATTAGTGTACTGAGGAGAGTCAGAATAATCCCTCTCAGAAACACAGCTGGGTAGAGATTAGTGTACTGAGGAGTGTCAGAATAATCCCTCTCAGAAACACAGCTGGGTGGAGATTAGTGTACTGAGGAGTGTCAGAATAATCCCTCTCAGAAACACAGCTGGGTGGAGATTAGTGTACTGAGGAGAGTTAGAATAATCCCTCTCAGAAACACAGCTAGGTAGAGATTAGTGTACTGAGGAGAGTCAGAATAATCCCTCTCAGAAACACAGCTAGGTAGAGATTAGTGTACTGAGGAGTGTTAGAATAATCCCTCTCAGAAACACAGCTAGGTAGAGATTAGTGTACTGAGGAGAGTCAGAATAATCCCTCTCAGAAACACAGCTGGGTGGAGATTAGTGTACTGAGGAGAGTCAGAATAATCCCTCTCAGAAACACAGCTAGGTAGAGATTAGTGTCCTGAGGAGAGTCAGAATAATCCCTCTCAGAAACACAGCTGGGTGGAGATTAATGTCCTGAGGAGAGTCAGAATAATCCCTCTCAGAAACACAGCTGGGTGGAGATTAATGTCCTGAGGAGAGTCAGAATAATCCCTCAGAAACACAGCTGGGTAGAGAGATTAGTGTACTGAGGAGAGTCAGAATAATCCCTCTCAGAAACACAGCTGGGTGGAGATTAATGTCCTGAGGAGAGTCAGAATAATCCCTCTCAGAAACACAGCTGGGTGGAGATTAATGTCCTGAGGAGAGTCAGAATAATCCCTCTCAGAAACACAGCTGGGTAGAGAGATTAGTGTCCTGAGGAGAATCAGAATAATCCCTCTCAGAAACACAGCTGGGTAGAGAGATTAGTGTCCTGAGGAGAATCAGAATAATCCCTCAGAAACACAGCTAGGTAGAGATTAGTGTACTGAGGAGTGTTAGAATAATCCCTCAGAAACACAGCTAGGTAGAGATTAGTGTCCTGAGGAGTGTTAGAATAATCCCTCAGAAACACAGCTGGGTAGAGATTAGTGTACTGAGGAGAATCAGAATAATCCCTCAGAAACACAGCTAGGTAGAGATTAGTGTACTGAGGAGAGTCAGAATAATCCCTCTCAGAAACACAGCTAGTTAGAGAGATTAGTGTACTGAGGAGTGTCATAATAATCCCTCAGAAACACAGCTAGGTAGAGATTAGTCTACTGAGGAGAGTCAGAATAATCCCTCAGAAACACAGCTAGGTAGAGATTAGTGTACTGAGGTGTGTTAGAATAATCCCTCAGAAACACAGCTAGGTAGAGATTAGTGTCCTGAGGAGTGTTAGAATAATCCCTCAGAAACACAGCTAGGTAGAGATTAGTGTACTGAGGATAGTCAGAATAATCCCTCAGAAACACAGCTAGGTAGAGATTAGTGTACTGAGGAGAGTCAGAATAATCCCTCAGAAACACAGCTATGTAGAGATTAGTGTCCTGAGGAGAGTCAGAATAATCCCTCTCAGAAACACAGCTGGGTAGAGATTAGTGTACTGAGGAGAATCAGAATAATCCCTCAGAAACACAGCTAGGTAGAGATTAGTGTCCTGAGGAGAGTCAGAATAATCCCTCTCAGAAACACAGCTAGGTAGAGATTAGTGTACTGAGGAGAGTCAGAATAATACAGGGTGTAAATATCATATATATACCTAGGACAGTGTATATACAGGGTGTAAATATCATATATATACCTAGGACAGTGTATATACATGGTGTAAATATCATATATATACCTAGGACAGTGTATACACAGGGTGTAAATATCATATATATACCTAGGACAGTGTATATACAGGGTGTAAATATCATATATATACCTAGGACAGTGTATATACAGGGTGTAAATATCATATATATACCTAGGACAGTGTATATACAGGGTGTAAATATCATATATATACCTAGGACAGTGTATATACAGGGTGTAAATAGCATATATATACCTAGGACAGTGTATATACAGGGTGTAAATATACAAATAATCAATGCAGTTAATCTGTGTAGCCATTATGTTAGCTATTTAGCATTCTTGTGTGTGTGTGTGTGTGTGTGTGTGTGTGTGTGTGTGTGTGTGTGTGTGTGTGTGTGTGTGTGTGTGTGTGTGTGTGTGTGTGTGTGTGTGTGCTTTTGAGTGCGTGTATATGTGTATGTGTATGTGTATGAGTGTGTATGTGTGTGTGTGTGTGTGTGTGTGTGTGTGTGTGTGTGTGTGTGTGTGTAGTAATGTGTATGTGCGTGTGTGTGTGTGTGAATGTGTATGTGTGTGTGTGAGTGAGAGTGTGTGTGTGTATGTGTATGTGTGTGTGAGTGTGTATGTGTGTGTGTGTGTGTGTGTATGTGTATGAGTGTGTATGTGTGTGTGTGTGTATGTGTATGTGTATGTGTGTGTGTGTGTGTGTGTGTGTGTGTGTGTGTGTGTGTGTGTGTGTGTGTGTGTGTGTGTGTGTGTGTGTGTGTGTGTGTGTGTGTGTGTGTGTGTGTGTGTGTGTGTGTGTGTGTGTGTGTGTGTGTGTGTGTGTGTGTGTGTCGTCATCCTACCGGGTTAATTCGTTAAGATGGACTGCGGAACAGTTTGATGAGGGTAATTAGGAAGGTAATGGATCTAAGCTCCCTACAGAACGGTTATAGTCTGAGGCACAAACGGCTGTCTGTTCCCATTCAGGCCGCAGAGAGCTATGGTCTAATATCGTGCACTATATAGGGAATAGGGTGCCACCCTGGTCAACAGTAGTGCACTATTAGGGAATAGGGTGTCACCCTGGTCAACAGTAGTGCACTATATAGGGAATAGGGTGCCACCCTGGTCAACAGTACTGCACTATATAGGGAATAGGGTGCCACCCTGGTCAACAGTACTGCACTATATAGGGAATAGGGTGCCACCCTGGTCAACAGTACTGCACTATATAGGGAATAGGGTGCCACCCTGGTCAACAGTAGTGCACTATATAGGGAACAGGGTTCCATTTGGAATGCACATTACTACGGAGGATTGTTGTTTCTTTAAACGTCATGAAACAGGCCAGTATTCTAATCAACACAAAGTGAAGTACATCATGAAACAGGCCAGTATTTTAATCAACACAAAGTGAAGTACAACACGTTCTAATGTTTAATGTCCAAGCCAATAAAGAAGCTGCTAAAATGGTTACAGACTCGAAATCGTTTTATCGTCTTCAATTGATAAAGTTTTGCTTTTACAACTTATATTTTTTATCTTAACACTTCAATCCAGATGTGCCTTTTTTCAGGTTAATTAAAAAGTGTTATCTGATTCAGAAGCAATTATCTTATTAACACACTGTTGCTGCTGCTACGTTGCTAGGTTTTTTTCCACTAATTCACAGAGTGCAATTTTGACTAATTAATGACTAGGAATAGACTAACGCACAGCAGAGAGAGTGTTTTCATAGTAGGGAAAAGGGTACGAGATGACGGAGTCAGTGTTGTATAGCTGTTGGAAGTATTTTACATTTAGGTCAGTCTCCGGGATGGTACGTCCAGTGGTGGGCTTTTAACCGCTTCAATCACCATGGTGACAACCCCTTATACTGCACCGTCATCTATACCTTGATGTCCATATTGTCCTTGGAACCATCATCTATACCTTGATGTCCATATTGTCCTTGGAACCATCATCTATACCTTCATGTCCATATTGTCCTTGGAACCATCATCTATACCTTGATGTCCATATTGTCCTTGGAACCATCATCTATACCTTGATGTCCATTTTGTCCTTGGAACCATCATCTATACCTTGATGTCCATATTGTCCTTGGAACCATCATCTATACCTTGATGTCCATATTGTCCTTGGAACCATCATCTATACCTTGATGTCCATATTGTCCTTGGAACCATCATCTATACCTTGATGTCCATATTGTCCTTGGAACCATCATCTATACCTTGATGTCCATATTGTCCTTGGAACCATCATCTATACCTTGATGTCCATATTGTCCTTGGAACCATCATCTATACCTTGATGTCCATATTGTCCTTGGAACCATCATCTATACCTTGATGTCCATATTGTCCTTGGAACGTGAAGGTACGTTAAAAAAAATATATACAGTGGGGAGAACAAGTATTTGATACACTGCCGATTTTGCAGGTTTTCCTACTTACAAAGCATGTAGAGGTCTGTAATTTTTATCATAGGTACACTTCAACTGTGAGAGACGGAATCTAAAACAAAAATCCAGAAAATCACATTGTATGATTTTTAAGTAATTAATTTGCATTTTATTGCATGACATAAGTATTTGATCACCTACCAACCAGTAAGAATTCCGGCTCTCACAGACCTGTTAGTTTTTCTTTAAGAAGCCCTCCTGTTCTCCACTCATTACCTGTATTAACTGCACCTGTTTGAACTCGTTACCTGTATAAAAGACACCTGTCCACAACCTCAATCAAACAGACTCCAACCTCTCCACAATGGCCAAGACCAGAGAGCTGTGTAAGGACATCAGGGATAAAATTGTAAACCTGCACAAGGCTGGGATGGGCTACAGGACAATAGGCAAGCAGCTTGGTGAGAAGGCAACAACTGTTGGCGCAATTATTAGAAAATGGAAGAAGTTCAAGATGATGGTCAATCACCCTCGGTCTGGGGCTCCATGCAAGATCTCACCTCGTGGGGCATCAATGATCATGAGGAAGGTGAGGGATCAGCCAGAACTACACGGCAGGACCTGGTCAATGACCTGAAGAGAGCTGGGACCACAGTCTCAAAGAAAACCATTAGTAACACACTACGCCGTCATGGATTAAAATCCTGCAGCGCACGCAAGGTCCCCCTGCTCAAGCCAGCGCATGTCCAGGCCCGTCTGAAGTTTGCCAATGACCATCTGGATGATCCAGAGGAGGAATGGGAGAAGGTCATGTGGTCTGTTGAGACAAAAATAGAGCTTTTTGGTCTAAACTTCACTCGCCGTGTTTGGAGGAAGAAGAAGGATGAGTACAACCCCAAGATCACCATCCCAACCGTGAAGCATGGAGGTGGAAACATCATTCTTTTGGGATGCTTTTCTGCAAAGGGGACAGGACGACTGCACCGTATTGAGGGGGAGATGGATGGGGCCATGTATCGCGAGATCTTGGCCAACAACCTCCTTCCCTCAGTAAGAGCATTGAAGATGGGTCGTGGCTGGGTCTTCCAGCATGACAACGACCCGAAACACACAGCCAGGGCAACTAAGGAGTGGCTCCGTAAGAAGCATCTCAAGGTCCTGGAGTGGCCTAGCCAGTCTCCAGACCTGAACCCAATAGAAAATCTTTGGAGGGAGCTGAAAGTCCATATTGCCCAGCGACAGCCCCGAAACCTGAAGGATCTGGAGAAGGTCTGTATGGAGGAGTGGGCCAAAATCCCTGCTGCAGTGTGTGCAAACCTGGTCAAGAACTACAGGAAACGTATGATCTCTGTAATTGCAAACAAAGGTTTCTGTACCAAATATTAAGTTCTGCTTTTCTGATGTATCAAATACTTATGTCATGCAATAAAATGCAAATTAATTACTTAAAAATCATACAATGTGATTTTCTGGATTTTTGTTTTAGATTCCGTCTCTCACAGTTGAAGTGTACCTATGATAAAAATTACAGACCTCTACATGCTTTGTAAGTAGGAAAACCTGCAAAATCGGCAGTGTATCAAATACTTGTTCTCCCCACTGTATATATTATCATGACTGTAGTAGCACAAAGCTGAACATGTCAACAGAACAGACTGTATATAGTCAATAACATACGTTGTACAATAACCCTGAACAAGTACTTGTACCTAGCTGCTAAATAATAGCATTGAAGGATGTAAGGGCCTCTTCCAGCGTCACGGAAACTGGAAGTATACATTATGTATACATTAACAATAACCATGAAGAAGACGTACCTGAATCCATATTAGCAGACAGAGGAGCTACAGTAACTAATAGAAGAAGAACCTGAATCCATATTAGCAGACAGGGGAGCTACAGTAACTAATAGAAGAACCTGAATCCATATTAGCAGACAGAGGAGCTACAGTAACTAATAGAAGAACCTGAATCCATATTAGCAGACAGAGGAGCTACAGTAACTAATAGAAGAACCTGAATCCATATTAGCAGACAGAGGAGCTACAGTAACTAATAGAAGAACCTGAATCCATATTAGCAGACAGAGGAGCTACAGTAACTAATAGAAGAACCTGAATCCATATTAGCAGACAGAGGAGCTACAGTAACTAATAGAAGAACCTGAATCCATATTAGCAGACAGAGGAGCTACAGTAACTAATAGAAGAACCTGAATCCATATTAGCAGACAGAGGAGCTACAGTAACTAATAGAATAACCTGAATCCATATTAGCAGACAGAGGAGCTGCAGTAACTAATAGAAGAACCTGAATCCATATTAGCAGACAGAGGAGCTACAGTAACTAATAGAAGAACCTGAATCCATATTAGCAGACAGAGGAGCTACAGTAACTAATAGAAGAAGAACCTGAATCCATATTAGCAGACAGAGGAGCTACAGTAACTAATAGAAGAAGAACCTGAATCCATATTAGCAGACAGAGGAGCTACAGTAACTAATAGAAGAACCTGAATCCATATTAGCAGACAGAGGAGCTACAGTAACTAATAGAAGAAGAACCTGAATCCATATTAGCAGACAGAGGAGCTACAGTAACTAATAGAAGAAGAACCTGAATCCATATTAGCAGACAGAGGAGCTACAGTAACTAATAGAAGAACCTGAATCCATATTAGCAGACAGAGGAGCTACAGTAACTAATAGAAGAAGAACCTGAATCCATATTAGCAGACAGAGGAGCTACAGTAACTAATAGAAGAAGAACCTGAATCCATATTAGCAGACAGAGGAGCTGCAGTAACTAATAGAAGAAGTACAGAACAGGGAGAGCAGGGAGAGCAGGGAGAAGAGGGAGAGCAGGGAGAAGAGGGAGAACAGGGAGAAGAGGGAGAAGAGGGAGAAGAGGGAGAACAGGGAGAGCAGGGAGAGAAGGGAGAACAGGGGGAGAAGGGAGAACAGGGAGAGCAGGGAGAAAAGAGAGAACAGGGAGAGCAGGGAGAGCAGGGAGAACAGGGAGAGCAGGGAGAGCAGGGAGAACAGGGAGAGCAGGGAGAACAGGGAGAGCAGGGAGAACAGGGAGAAAAGAGAGAACAGGGAGAGTAGGGAGAGCAGGGAGAACAGGGAGAGCAGGGAGAACAGGGAGAGCAGGGAGAGCAGGGAGAACAGGGGGAGAAGGGAGAGCAGGGAGAACAGGGAGAGAAGGGAGAGAAGGGAGAACAGGGAGAGCAGGGAGAGAAGGGAGAGCAGGGAGAGCAGGGAGAGAAGGGAGAACAGGGAGAAGAGGGAGAGCAGGGAGAGAAGGGAGAACAGGGAGAGCAGGGAGAACAGGGGGAGAAGGGAGAACAGGGAGAACAGAGAGAGCAGGGAGAGAAGGGAGAGCAGGGAGAACAGGGAGAGCAGGGAGAGAAGGGAGAACAGGGAGAGCAGGGAGAGAAGGGAGAACAGGGGGAACAGAGAGAGCAGGGAGAGAAGGGAGAGCAGGGAGAACAGGGAGAGAAGGGAGAGAAGGGAGAACAGAGAGAGCAGGGAGAGAAGGGAGAGAAGGGAGAGCAGGGAGAACAGGGAGAGAAGGGAGAGCAGGGAGAACAGGGAGAGAAGGGAGAACAGGGAGAAGAGGGAGAGCAGGGAGAGAAGGGAGAGCAGGGAGAGAAGGGAGCGAAGGGAGAACAGGGAGAGCAGGGAGAACAGGGGGAGAAGGGAGAACAGGGAGAAGAGGGAGAGAAGGGAGAACAGGGAGAGCAGGGAGAGAAGGGAGAGCAGGGAGAGAAGGGAGAACAGGGAGAGCAGGGAGAGAAGGGAGAGCAGGGAGAGAAGGGAGAACAGGGAGAGCAGGGAGAGAAGGGAGAGCAGGGAGAACAGGGAGAGCAGGGAGAACAGGGAGAACAGGGAGAGCAGGGAGAGCAGGGAGAAAAGGGAGAACAGGGAGAGCAGGGAGAGAAGGGAGAGCAGGGAGAGAAGGGAGAGCAGGGAGAGAAGGGAGAGAAGGGAGAACAGGGAGAGCAGGGAGAGAAGAGAGAACAGGGAGGGCAGGGAGAGAAGGGAGAGCAGGGAGAACAGGGAGAGCAGGGAGAACAGGGAGAGCAGGGAGAACAGGGAGAACAGGGAGAGCAGGGAGAGCAGGGAGAGAAGGGAGAACAGGGAGAGCAGGGAGAGCAGGGAGAACAGGGAGAGCAGGGAGAGCAGGGAGAGAAGGGAGAACAGGGAGAACAGGGAGAGCAGGGAGAGCAGGGAGAGAAGGGAGAGAAGGGGGAGAAGGGGGAGAAGGGAGAACAGGGAGAACAGGGAGAGCAGGGAGAGCAGGGAGAGCAGGGAGAGAAGGGGGAGAAGGGAGAACAGGGAGAACAGGGAGAGCAGGGAGAACAGGTAGAGCAGGGAGAACAGGGAGAACAGGGAGAGCAGGGAGAACAGGGAGAGCAGGGAGAGAAGGGAGAGAAGGGGGAGAATGGGAAGAAGGGAGAACAGGGAGAGCAGGGAGAGCAGGGAGAACAGGGGGAGAAGGGGGAGCAGGGAGAGAAGGGGGAGCAGGGAGAGCAGGGAGAACATATTCCATAAAAATCTCTTGGCCTAATAATAGCTTTAGGCTCAGAATCTGTCCTTGAACCAGTTCCAGCAGCAGGCAGCTACAGGACAAGAAAAACTTGAGTCCCCACTGAGGAGACTGATCTTCTCTGCTCTTCCCTGTCACCTCTCCTCTCCTGATCTTCTCCTGCTCTCTACCCCTCCTCTGCCTGTGACGGGTCGGACAGGTTAGACAGGTGTTCGCAACCGGGGGACCTGGGTAAATGTTTGTGTACAGAAGTCCAATGACCTGAGCAACCCAAGCGCCATAGGAGGGGCTCTGATTTACGAGATAGTGTTTCCTACCTATTGAGGGCATTTATACGGACCCAGGAACTTTAAGCAAACAAGGCCTTGGATATACAGTCTCATAGTGGCAGCCATTTTGTTCGTATAGTTCTAGATAAGGAAGGAAGATAGTGTGAATGGGATGACTGGGCTGAAAGATTTACTGTGGGAGATTTAAAAATCACACATATACCCAGGACAGTGTATATACAGGGTGTAAATATCACCTATATAACTCTAGGGCAGATTAAAAACAGCATCACATAGATTTCGATTAAATGTCATCATTCACTTCAGGCTAACCTCTCTCTTTAAGTAATTGCGTAACCGGGGGAGACACAGCACTGTAAAGAGCCATCAATAAATCAATAGGTTTTCACAGGAGATGACATCGTAATCTGGAGATGTAATTGCCAGAGACTCGTCAGGAGTTATGGAGTTATATGGCGAAGAATAGAAAATGTAATTCTAGGTCTGTAGGGTAGAGTGTGTCTTTTGTCTGTTTTAAGATTAAAACTGAAAAGAAGGAACAACACATTAGACGATTTGGGTGTTTGTTGAGTGAATGCATGTACTGTGTGCTGGGTTTTCATTCAAATATGTTGTGACAACGATTTTAGCTACAAAGCCTGAAAACAGAGGAAGTATATCAAACACAGGAGAGCTGAGCAGTTTGTGGACACAGATTGTCAAGTAATTCCACCAACTCCAAAATGGCAGAAGCCACCCAAAGGTAATCACACTGTAAACGCTCCTTTGAATCCCAACAAAGTGGCTATTTAAACTTAAAAACACCTCATCACTAGCATACCACATCGCTAGAATGAAAGAGAGAAATATATATACAGTGGGGAGAACAAGTATTTGATACACTGACAATTTTGCAGGTTTTCCTACTTACAAAGCATGTAGAGGTCTGTAATTTTTATCATAGGTACACTTCAACTGTGAGAGAAGGAATCTAAAACAAAAATCCAGAAAATCACATTGTATGATTTTTAATTAATTAATTTGCATTTTATTGCATGACATAAGTATTTGATACATCAGAAAAGCAGAACTGAATATTTGGTACAGAAACCTTAGTTTGCAATTACAGAGATCATACGTTTCCTGTAGTTCTTGACCAGGTTTGCACACACTGCAGCAGGGATTTTGGCCCACTCCTCCATACAGACCTTCTCCAGATCCTTCAGGTTTCGGGGCTGTCGCTGGGCAATACGGACTTTCGGCTCCCTCCAAAGATTTTCTATTGGGTTCAGGTCTGGAGACTGGCTAGGCCACTCCAGGACCTTGAGATGCTTCTTACGGAGCCACTCCTTAGTTGCCCTGGCTGTGTGTTTCGGGTCGTTGTCATGCTGGAAGACCCAGCCACGACCCATCTTCAATGCTCTTACTGAGGGAAGGAGGTTGTTGGTCAAGATCTCGCGATACATGGCCCCATCCATCCTCCCTTCAATACGGTGCAGTCGTCCTGTCCCCTTTGCAGAAAAGCATCCCCAAAGAATGATGTTTCCACCTCCATGCTTCACGGTTGGGATGGTGTTCTTGGGGTTGTACTCATCCTTCTATTCCTCCAAACACGGCGAGTGGAGTTTAGAGCAAAAAGCTCTATTTTTGTCTCATCAGACCACATGACCTTCTCCCATTCCTCCTCTGGATCATCCAGATGGTCATTGGCAAACTTCAGACGGGCCTGGACATGCGCTGGCTTGAGCAGGGGGACCTTGCGTGCGCTGCAGGATTTTAATCCATGACGGCGTAGTGTGTTACTAATGGTTTTCTTTGAGACTGTGGTCCCAGCTCTCTTCAGGTCATTGACCAGGTCCTGCCGTGTAGTTCTGGGCTGATCCCTCACATTCCTCATGATCATTGATGCCCCACGAGGTGAGATCTTGCATGGAGCCCCAGACCGAGGGTGATTGACCGTCATCTTGAACTTCTTCCATTTTCTAATAATTGTGCCAACAGTTGTTGCCTTCTCACCAAGCTGCTTGGCTATTGTCCTGTAGCCCATCCCAGCCTTGTACAGGTCTACAATTTATCCCTGATGTCCTTACACAGCTCTCTGGTCTTGGCCATTGTGGAGAGGTTGGAGTCTGTTTGATTGAGTGTGTGGACAGGTGTCTTTTATACAGGTAACGAGTTCAAACAGGTGCAGTTAATACAGGTAATGAGTGGAGAACAGGAGGGCTTCTTAAAGAAAAACTAACAGGTCTGTGAGAGCCGGAATTCTTACTGGTTGGTAGGTGATCAAATACTTATGTCATGCAATAAAATGCAAATTAATTACTTAAAAATCATACAATGTGATTTTCTGGATTTTTGTTTTAGATTCCGTCTCTCACAGTTGAAGTGTACCTATGATAAAAATGACAGACCTCTACATGCTTTGTAAGTAGGAAAACCTGCAAAATCGGCAGTGTATCAAATACTTGTTCTCCCCACTGTATATACATAGAGAGAGAGAGAGAGAGAGAGAGAGAGAGAGAGAGAGAGAGAGAGAGAGAGAGAGAGAGAGAGAGAGAGAGAGAGAGAGAGAGAGAGAGAGAGAGAGAAAAAAATAGAGGGAGAGAGAGAAAGAGACAGAGAGACAAATTGGCGAGGGCACTTGAACAGTCTGCAGCACCCGGCCTCAGCCTACTAGAATCTGAAGTCAAACGTCTACTGTTTGCTGATGATCTGGTGCTTCTGTCCCCAACCAAGTAGGGCCTACAGCAGCACCTAGATCTTCTGCACAGATTCTACCAGACCTGGGCCCTGACAGTAAATATCAGTAAGACTAAAATAATGGGGTTCAAGAAAGGTCCAGTTCCCAGGACCACGAGTACAAATTCCATCTAGACACAGTTGCTGTAGAGCACACAAAAAACTATACATTCCTCAGCCTAAACATCAGCGCCACAGGTAACTTCCACAAAGAGAGAGACAGATAGAGAAAAAGAGACAGAGAGAGAAAGAGAGAGTGAGAGAGACCGACAGAGAGAGAGAGAGAGAGAGATGAGAGAAACAGAGATAGAGACCGAGATGAGAGCGTGAGAGAGAGCGAGAAAGACAGAGAGTAGACAGAGCGAGAGACAGAGCGAGAGACAGAGCGAGAGACAGAGAGAGAGACAGAGAGAGAGAGAGAGAGAGAGAGAGAGAGAGAGAGAGAGAGAGAGAGAGAGAGAGAGAGAGAGAGAGAAAAAAGAGGCTTCTGATCCTTCAGTTGATTCAAATATGCTGCTCATTAGCCTTTTATTCAGAGAATTCATGACTCACAGCATGTCAAAGTCTGCGTCTCAGATGGCACCCTATTCCCTATATCGTGCACTACTTTTAACCAGAACCATATGGGTGCGCTATATATGGAAAAGTGTGCCATTTGGGACGAACATTAGACTGACGGCTATTTTACCTGGCCTAATTATCAGATGTACATGCCAAGACATTTATTTAACCTGGGAAGATGGTCCAATTAATACAGAGTTCCATTAAAGTGCCCACAAACTCCACTAGTCTTCTACGCCAATAATATCACATCTATTGAAATATGACTTTGTAGGCACTCCATTTTTTGCTATATAGTTGAATAGTGTTTAGCTCAAATTCTTGGTAAAAATCTAAACTACATGTCATCATCAACTGTGTGAAAGTTTCAATGATTTCTAGATTTTCTCACCATGAACTGAACAGGATGGAGATTAAACAAAAATAAAAGTACAAAAAGCTCTGATTTATAGATGTACTTCCTACTTCCTGATATAGGCCTGTTCCACCATGTCTATAGGTCTGATTTATAGATGTACTTCCTACTTCCTGATATAGGCCTGTTCCACCAAGTCTATAGGTCTGATTTATAGATGTACTTCCTACTTCCTGATATAGGCCTGTTCCACCATGTCTATAGGTCTGATTTATAGATGTTCTTCCTACTTCCTGATATAGGCCTGTTCCACCATGTCTATAGGTCTGATGTAAAGATGTACTTCCTACTTCCTGATATAGGCCCGTTCCACCACGTCTATAGGTCTGATTTATAGATGTACTTCCTACTTCCTGATATAGGCCCGTTCCTCCATGTCTATAGGACTGATTTATAGATGTACTTCCTACATCTTGATATAGGCCTGTTCCACCATCTCTATAGGTCTGATTTAAAGATGTACTTCCTACCTCCTGATATAGGCCTGTTCCTCAATGTCTATAGGTCTGATTTATAGATGTACTTCCTACTTCCTGATATAGGCCTGTTCCACCATGTCTTTAGGTCTGATTTATAGATGTACTTCCTACTTCCTGATATAGGCCTGTTCCACCAATTTTATAGGTCTGATTTACAGATGTACTTCCTACTTCCTCATATAGGCCGGTTCCACCATGTATATAGGTCTGATGTAAAGATGTACTTCCTACATCCTGATATAGGCCTGTTCCACCATGTCTATAGGTCTGATGTAAAGATGTACTTCCTACCTCCTGATATAGGCCTGTTCCTCCATGACTATAGGTCTGATTTACAGATGTACTTCCTACTTCCTCATATAGGCCGGTTCCACCATGTCTATAGGTCTGATTTATAGATGTACTTCCTACTTCCTGATATAGGCCTGTTCCACCATGTCTATAGGTCTGATTTAAAGATGTACTTCCTACTTCCTGATATAGGCCTGTTCCACCATGTCTATAGGTCTGATTTAAATATGTACTTCCTACTTCCTGATATAGGCCTGTTCCACCATTTTTATAGGTCTGATTTACAGATGTACTTCCTACTTCCTGATATAGGCCTGTTCCACCATTTTTATAGGTCTGATTTACAGATGTACTTCCTACTTCCTGATATAGGCCTGTTCCTCCATGTCTATAGGTCTGATTTATAGATGTACTTCCTACTTCCTGATATAGGCCTGTTCCTCCATGTCTCTACAGTTTGTATGTTGGCATGAATATAACACCTTTGCCGGTGACACCCATCAACACCACTCAGCTGAGATTTCTGTCTTTCTGATTCACATCTCATCTTTTTTAAGGAATGTTATTTTTTAAATAAAACTTTTGGTGTCAAATACAACATCACAAAATAACTTTGTGTTTGGGCAGAAAAGACCAGTGGAGGTATACGAGTGAATGAGAAGAGGTTGGCAGGAAGAAGGAGAGGAAAGAAAGAGAGGAGAAGAGAGGAGAGGAGAAGAGAGGAGAGGAGAGGAGAGGAGAGGAGAGGAGAGGAGAGGAGAGGAGAGGAGAGGAGAGGAGAGGAGATGAGAGGATAAGAGAAGAGAAGAGAAGAGAGGAGAGGAGAGGAGAGGAGAAGAGAAGAGAGGAGAAGAGAGGAGAGGAGAGGAGAGGATAAGAGAAGAGAGGAGAGGAGAGGAGAGGAGAGGAGAGGAGAAGAGAAGAGAAGAGAAGAGAAGAGAAGAGAAGAGAAGAGAAGAGAAGAGAGGAGAGGAGAGGAGAGGAGAGGAGATGAGAGGATAAGAGAAGAGAGGATAAGAGAAGAGAAGAGAAGAGAGGAGAGGAGAGGAGAGGAGAGGAGAGGAGAGGAGAGGAGAGGAGAAGAGAAGAGAAGAGAAGAGAAGAGAAGAGAAGAGAGGAGAGGAGAGGAGAGGAGAGGAGAGGAGAGGATAAGAGAAGAGAAGAGAAGAGAAGAGAAGAGAAGAGAGGAGAGGAGAGGAGAGGAGAGGAGAAGAGAAGAGAAGAGAAGAGAAGAGAAGAGAAGAGAAGAGAAGAGAAGAGAGGAGAGGAGAGGAGAGGATAAGATAAGAGAAGAGAAGAGAAGAGAAGAGAGGAGAGGAGAGGAGAGGAGAGGAGAGGATAAGAGGAGAGGAGAGGATAAGAGAGGAGAGGAGAGGAGAGGAGAGGAGAGGAGAGGAGAGGAGAGGATAAGAGAAGAGAAGAGAAGAGAAGAGAGGAGAAGAGAAGAGAAGAGAAGAGAAGATAAGAGAGGAGAGGAGAGGAGAGGATAAGAGAAGAGAAGAGAAGAGAAGAGAGGAGAAGAGAGGAGAAGAGAAGAGAAGAGAAGAGAAGAGAAGAGAGGAGAGGATAAGAGAAGAGAAGAGAAGAGAAGAGGAGAGGAGAGGAGAGGAGAGGAGAGGAGAGGAGAGGAGAGGAGAGGAGAGGAGAGGAGAGGAGAGGAGAGGAGAGGAGAGGAGAGGAGAGGAGAGGAGGAGAGGAGAGGAGAGGAGGAAAGAAATGTATGCTAAATACGTGCAGGCTGACAATGCTCTGTCTTCTCAGGGCTCAGAGGGAGACCCGGTTAAATCCTACTCATGAATGTTATATTGATGCCGGAGGAAACCAAGGTTGTTTTTCACTCTCTTTCTGTTGGTCCATTAAACGTGTTTAATATCTGTCTGCAATTTCACTGATTTATCCCCCTCTAACCCCTATCATAACGTTGGATTTCTTACAGACTCTGAGTACTTTTACAAATCTGAATTCCAAAACTCTGAGTTTATTTCATACTGATTCTCACGAGAGTTGTGTCGTGTTCTGTGGAGTTGTGTAGTATTAAAGCCTGTCTAGGTAGAAAGAGGAGGAGGAGGAGGAGGAGGAAGAGGAGGGAGGAGGAGGACAGGTGATGAGGGAGGAGAACAAGAAGACAAGGAGATGTCTCTCCCTCAGATCTGGCTGTCTTAGTTTCTACCTGAGGAATTCAGCACCATAACAAGTCAGAGGTTTTTTCCCCCCATGATAATGTGAGAGGAAGCTGCCAGTCTGACAGAATGTGATTTGTGTTACAAAAAGAGAGGAGAAGAGAGGAGAAGAGAGGAGAGGAGAAGACAGGAGAAGAGGAGAGGAGAAGACAGGAGAAGAGAGAAGAGAAGAGAGGAGAAGAGAGAAGAAGAGAAGAGAGGAGAGGAGAAGAGAGGAGAGGAGAAGACAGGAGAAGATAGAAGAGAAGAGAGGAGAAGAGAGAAGAAGAGAAGAGAGGAGAAGAGAGGAGAAGAGAAGACAGGAGAAGAGAGAAGAAGAGAAGAGAGGAGAAGAGAAGAGAGGAGAAGAGAAGAGAAGGGAAAATAAGAAAAGAGAGGAGAAGAGAAGAGATGAGAAGAGAGGAGAAGAGAGGAGAAGAGAAAAGAGGAGAAGACAGGAGAAGAGAAGAGAGAAGAACAGAAGAGATGAGAAGACAGGAGAAGAGAGGAGAAGAGAAGACAGGAGAAGAGAAGAGAGGAGAAGAGTAGAGAGGAGAAGAGAGGAGAAGAGAGAAGAGGAGAAGAGTAGAGAGGAGAAGAGAGAAGAAGAGAAGAGAGGAGAGGAGAAGAGAGGAGAAGAGAAGAGAGGAGGAGAAGAGAGGAGCAGGAGAGGAGAGGAGAAGAGAAGAGAGAAGAAGAGAAAAGAGGAGAAGAGAGAAGAAGAGAAGAGAGGAGAGGAGAAGAGAGGAGAGGACAAGAGAGAAGAAGAGAAGAGAGGGGAGGAGAGGAGAAGAGAAGGGAAGGGAAGAGAGGAGAGGAGAAGAGAAGAGAGGAGAAGACAAGAGAAGAGAGGAGAAGAGAGGAGACGAGAGAAGAAGAGAAGATAGGAGAAGACAGGAGAAGAGAGGAGAGGGGAAGAGAGGAGAAGAGAAGAGAAGAGAAGAGAGGAGAAGACAGGAGAAGAGAGGAGAGGGGAAGAGAAGAGAGGAGGAGAAGAGAAGAGAAGAGAAGAGAGGAGAGGAGAGGAGAGGAGAGGAGAGGAGAGGAGAGGAGAGGAGAGGAGAGGAGAAGAGAAGAGAGAAGAAGAGAAAAGAGGAGAAGAGAGAAGAAGAGAAGAGAGGAGAGGAGAAGAGAGGAGAGGACAAGAGAGAAGAAGAGAAGAGAGGGGAGGAGAGGAGAAGAGAAGGGAAGGGAAGAGAGGAGAGGAGAAGAGAAGAGAGGAGAAGACAAGAGAAGAGAGGAGAAGAGAGGAGACGAGAGAAGAAGAGAAGATAGGAGAAGACAGGAGAAGAGAGGAGAGGGGAAGAGAGGAGAAGAGAATAGAAGAGAAGAGAGGAGAAGACAGGAGAAGAGAGGAGAGGGGAAGAGAAGAGAGGAGGAGAAGAGAAGAGAAGAGAGGAGAGGAGAGGAGAGGAGAGGAGAGGAGAGGAGAGGAGAGGAGAGGAGAGGAGAGGAGAGGAGAGGAGAGGAGGAGAGAGAAAGGTGGACTTGTGCAATTTGTTGTGAAGCTGCTGTCAGCACACGTCAACTGTGTCACTTTGTGACAGACTGAGACACTAACTGACTGTTCTCACGCACTAGGGATGAGTTGCAAATAGCACCGTATTCTCTATGTCGCGCTTTTGGGGCCATAAGGCTCTGTTCAAAAGTAGTGCCCTATATAGGGAGCAGGGTACCATTTGAGACACATAGCTCTATTTAAAGACCTGACAACCTTTCCTTTCCACTTTAACTCCCGACGTCTCTCTGGCAGCGTCAAGCACATCACCATATACAGTGGATTAGTGTATAATGAGAATGATTAAATTGTATAGGACTAAATGACAGTATACTAGCTTGACAACTATATTACCCATTGAATGTTACAATTGTCTATTAGAGTCTATTAAGAGACTGTAAGGGTGCCTTGCTGTACCCCAAACCACATTACAATACGCCATTAGCTCATGATCTAATTTAGTCTATGAATAATACATGAAGGCAATAAAAAGGCCTTTTATTAAGCAGTCAATGAATATATATACTACCGTTCAAAAGTTTAGGATCACTTAGAAATGACCTTGTTTTTGAAAGAAATGCAATTTTTTTGTCCATTAACATAACATAAAATTGATCAGAAATGCAGTGTAGACATTGTTAATATTGTAAATGACTATTGTAGCTGGAAACGGCTGATTTTTTATGGAATATCTACATAGGTGTACAGAGGCCCATTATCAGCAACCATCACTCCTGTGTTCCAATGGCATGTTGTGTTAGCTAATCCAAGTTTATAATTTTAAAAGGCTAATTGATCATTAGAAAACCATTTTTAGCAATTATGTTATGTCACTGAGGGCTATTGCTTCCTCTTAGGATAATTGATGAAATGGCCACCTTGGTATTTGTGTCCTACGTAAGTTTTGGGACAGAAAATCCTATTGCAGTGAAGAGACTCTTGATATTGCTGTTTTGTTGCATCTTGGCCCGTATCCATAAAGCCTCATTGTAAGAGTGTTGATCTAGGATCAGGTTTCCCTCCTGTCCATTCATTATGATCTAAAAGACCGATCCGATATTCACGTTCTTACTCCGAGACACTTTGTAAATACGGGCCCAGAAATATTACATGAGGTTTTGACAGTTTTGGGTTCAACTAACGTCTGATGAAACTACGTTGGCGTGCAAATAAACCACATTGACCCTCTGTTGTTTTGGCGAACGTACAGTCACTGGAGAATAAACTGGATGAGCTCCGTTCGAGACTATCCTTCCATCGGGACCTGAAAAACTGTAATATCCTATGTTTTCTAGGAAACTTGGCTGAACAAGGACTTGGATAATATACATCTAGCTAGTTTTCTACTTATCGTCAGAATCGTACGGCAGCATCAGGTAAGGTTAGGGGGGGGGGGGGGGTGTCTCTCTTCGTTAGCAACAGCAGGTGCGCGGTCTCCAATGTTGAGGAAGTCTCAAGGTTTTGCTCGCCTGAGGTAGAATACCTCATGATAAGCTGTAGACCACACTATTTACCGAAATAGTTTTAATCTATATTTTTCATAGCTGTCTATTTACCACCACAAACCGAAGCTGGCACTAAGACCGCCCCCAACGAGCTGTACAGGGCCATAAACAAACAAGCAAAGTCTCCCACACCCTCCTCTTGACAAAACAGACCTCTATCTTCCTGATTCCTGGGTACAAGCAAAAACTACACCAGGAAGTACCAGTGATGCGTTCAATACGGAAGTGGTCTGACGAAGCCACTAAGTCAGATTTCTGATTTTCTGTAAAGCTATAGGATAAGGTGCAGTGCAAATGTCACATAGTAGGGAGAGAGGATTGCCATACATAAAAAATGTAACTCCAAAAAATAGTTTGCTGATCAACAATATTACATGTTTACTTTGCAATCTCATCAACAATTGGGCATCAAGCAACAAGTACCAGCATAGACCTACTGGTCAATTTGGTATGTAACAAGTACCATCATAGACCTACTGGTCAATTTGGTATGTAACGAGTACCAGCATAGACCTACTGGTCGAATTCCAGTAAAAATAGCTTGAAATTTGATAAATTAACTTAAGAAGCTTGCATTTGGAATCTGTTGTAAAAATAAATTATTACATAATCAAAATGTGTTTTAGACAAAATAATGAAAAGGTCTGTCTGGTGCCTCAGGAAATAGACAACATATGTTGTGGTTGAACAAGTCATTGCATGTATAGATGGTTTTTTATTTATTTGAAACGTCCAAAAAACATGTGATTCAACACAACTTGTTATTAGAATGTACGTCTTGGGCTTTACTCGAGACTCGACCCGTTCTACTTGGGACTCGTCTTGAGACACGGACCTTGAGACTCGAGACTCGACCCGTTCTACGTGGGACTCGTCTTGAGACACGGACCTTGAGACTCGAGACTCGACCCGTTCTACTTGGGGCTCGTCTTGAGACACGGACCTTGAGACTCGACCCGTTCTACTTGGGACTCGTCTTGAGACACGGACCTTGAGACTCGAGACTCGACCCGTTCTACTTGGGACTCGTCTTGAGACACGGACCTTGAGACTCGAGACTCGACCCGTTCTACTTGGGGCTCGTCTTGAGACACGGACCTTGAGACTCGAGACTCGACCCGTTCTACTTGGGGCTCGTCTTGAGACACGGACCTTGAGACTCGAGACTCGACCCGTTCTACTTGGGACTCGTCTTGAGACACGGACCTTGAGACTCGAGACTCGACCCGTTCTACTTGGGGCTCGTCTTGAGACACGGACCTTGAGACTCGAGACTCGACCCGTTCTACTTGGGGCTCGTCTTGAGACACGGACCTTGAGACTCGAGACTCGACCCGTTCTACTTGGGGCTCGTCTTGAGACACGGACCTTGAGACTCGAGACTCGACCCGTTCTACTTGGGGCTCGTCTTGAGACACGGACCTTGAGACTCGACCCGTTCTACTTGGGACTCGTCTTGAGACACGGACCTTGAGACTCGAGACTCGACCCGTTCTACTTGGGGCTCGTCTTGAGACACGGACCTTGAGACTCGACCCGTTCTACTTGGGACTCGTCTTGAGACACGGACCTTGAGACTCGAGACTCGACCCGTTCTACTTGGGACTCGTCTTGAGACACGGACCTTGAGACTCGAGACTCGACCCGTTCTACTTGGGGCTCGTCTTGAGACACGGACCTTGAGACTCGAGACTCGACCCGTTCTACTTGGGGCTCGTCTTGAGACACGGACCTTGAGACTCGAGACTCGACCCGTTCTACTTGGGACTCGTCTTGAGACACGGACCTTGAGACTCGAGACTCGACCCGTTCTACTTGGGGCTCGTCTTGAGACACGGACCTTGAGACTCGAGACTCGACCCGTTCTACTTGGGGCTCGTCTTGAGACACGGACCTTGAGACTCGAGACTCGACCCGTTCTACTTGGGACTCGTCTTGAGACACGGACCTTGAGACTCGAGACTCGACCCGTTCTACTTGGGGCTCGTCTTGAGACACGGACCTTGAGACTCGAGACTCGACCCGTTCTACTTGGGGCTCGTCTTGAGACACGGACCTTGAGACTCGAGACTCGACCCGTTCTACGTGGGACTCGTCTTGAGACACGGACCTTGAGACTCGAGACTCGACCCGTTCTACTTGGGACTCGTCTTGAGACACGGACCTTGAGACTCGAGACTCGACCCGTTCTACTTGGGACTCGTCTTGAGACACGGACCTTGAGACTTGACCCGTTCTACGTGGGACTCGTCTTGAGACACGGACCTTGAGACTCGAGACTTGACCCGTTCTACTTGGGACTCGTCTTGAGACACGGACCTTGAGACACGAGACTTGACCCGTTCTACGTGGGACTCGTCTTGAGACACGGACCTTGAGACTCGACCCGTTCTACGTGGGACTCGTCTTGAGACACGGACCTTGAGACTCGAGACTCGACCCGTTCTACTTGGGACTCGTCTTGAGACACGGACCTTGAGACTCGAGACTTGACCCGTTCTACTTGGGACTCGTCTTGAGACACGGACCTTGAGACTTGACCCGTTCTACGTGGGACTCGTCTTGAGACACGGACCTTGAGACTCGACCCGTTCTACTTGGGACTCGTCTTGAGACACGGACCTTGAGACTCGAGACTTGACCCGTTCTACGTGGGACTCGTCTTGAGACACGGACCTTGAGACTCGACCCGTTCTACTTGGGACTCGTCTTGAGACACGGACCTTGAGACTCGAGACTTGACCCGTTCTACGTGGGACTCGTCTTGAGACACGGACCTTGAGACTCGACCCGTTCTACTTGGGGCTCGTCTTGAGACACGGACCTTGAGACTCGAGACTCGACCCGTTCTACGTGGGACTCGTCTTGAGACACGGACCTTGAGACTCGAGACTCGACCCGTTCTACTTGGGACTCGTCTTGAGACACGGACCTTGAGACTCGAGACTTGACCCGTTCTACGTGGGACTCGTCTTGAGACACGGACCTTGAGACTCGAGACTCGACCCGTTCTACTTGGGACTCGTCTTGAGACACGGACCTTGAGACTCGAGACTTGACCCGTTCTACGTGGGACTCGTCTTGAGACACGGACCTTGAGACTCGAGACTTGACCCGTTCTACGTGGGACTCGTCTTGAGACACGGACCTTGAGACTCGAGACTCGACCCGTTCTACGTGGGACTCGTCTTGAGACACGGACCTTGAGACTTGAGACTTGCTTGTGACATGGAAAAATAGTAACCTGGTCCCACCTCAGTACACATTACCACCAATACCTGATACCGTTGCACATTGACTCACACACATATTCCTAATAGACTCATTACTGTTATCTAGTGTGTTACTGTTATCTAGTGTGTTACTGTTATCTAGTGTGTTACTGTAATCTAGTGTGTTACTGTAATCTAGTGTGTTACTGTTATCTAGTGTGTTACTGTTATCTAGTGTGTTATCTAGTGTGTTACTGTTATCTAGTGTGTTATCTAGTGTGTTACTGTTATCTAGTGTGTCCAGTTCGTTCCTTTGTGGCTGCAGCAGAAAGAAGATACTGCTGAACAAAGTGTCTCCCAGAGAGAGAGAGAGAGACAGAGACAGAGACAGAGACAGAGAGAGAGAGAGAGAGAGAGAGAGAGAGAGAGAGAGAGAGAGAGAGAGAGAGAGAGAGAGAGAGAGAGAGACAGAGACAGAGACAGAGACAGAGACAGAGAGACAAAGCTTTTACTGTGGCGACCGAAATGGGGGACAAAACACCAATCTTGAGGAGACAGAATTCCCTCCCAAATTTGCCTCCCTAGACACGACTATGACAAAACAACCAACAAAAACAGGTCACAACTCCTGCAGCTCTGTCGCATGCTGGGTATATACATAGTTAATGGTAGGCTTCGAGGGGACTCCTACGGTAGGTACACCTACAGCTCATCCCTTGGCAGTAGTACTTTAGACTACTTTATCACTGACCTCAACCCAGAGTCTCTCAGAGCGTTCACAGTCAGCCTACTGACACCCCTATCAGATCACAGCAAAATTACTGTCTACTTGAACAGAGCAATACTCAGTCATGAGGCATCAAAGCCTGTAAAGGGACCCTGTAAAGTCCATGGAGAATAAGAGCACCTCCTCCCTGCTGCCCACTGCACTGAGGCTAGGAAACACTGTCACCACCAATAAATCCACGATAATCGAGAATTTCAAAAAGCATTTTTCTACGGCCGGCCATGCTTTCTACCTGGCTACCCCAACCCCGGCCAACAGCTCTGCACCCCCTGCAGCAACTTGCCCAAGCCCCCCCCCCCCCCCCGCTTCTCCTTCACCCAAATCCAGATAGCTGATGTTCTGAAAGAGCTGAAAAATCTGGATCCCTACAAATCCACTGGGCTAGACAATCTGGACCCTCTCTTTCTAAAATTATCTGCCGGAATTGTTGCAACCCCTATTACTAGCCTGTTCAACCTCTCTTTCGTACCGTCTGAGATCCCTAAAGATTGGAAAGCTGCCGCGGTCATCCCCTTCATCAAAGGGGGAGACACTTAGACTCAAACTGCTACAGAACTATATCTATCCTACCCTGCCTTTCTAAAGTCTTCGAAAGCCAAGTTAACAAACAGATCTCTGACCATTTCGAATCCCACCGTACCTTCTCCGCTATGCAATCTGGTTTCCAAGCGGGTCATGGGTGCACCTCAGCCACGCTCAAGGTCCTAAACGATATCATAACCGCCATCGATAAGAAACAATACTGTGCAGCCGTCTTCATTGACCTGGCCAAGGCTTTCGACTCTGTCAATCACTGCATTCTTATTGGCAGACTCAATAGCCTTGGTTTCTCTAATGACTGCCTCACCTGGTTCACCAACTACTTCTCAGATAGTGTTCAGTGTGTCAAATCGGAGGGCCTGTTGTCCGGACCTCTGGCAGTCTCTATGGGGTTGCCACAGGGTTCAATTCTCAGGCCGATTATTTTCTCTGTATACATCAATGATGTCACTCTTGCTGCTGGTGAGTCTCTGATCCACCTCTACGCAGACGACACTATTCTGTATACTTCTGGCCCTTCTTAAGACACTGTGTTAACAAACCTCCAGACAAGCTTCAATGCCATACAACTCTCATTCCATGGCCTCCAACTGCTCTTAAACGCTAGTAAAACTAAATGCATGCTTTTCAACTGTTCGCTGCCCGCACCCGCCAGCCCGTCTAGCATCACTACTCTGGACGGTTCTGACTTAGAATATGTGGACAACTACAAATACCTAGGTGTCTGGTTAGACTGTAAACTCTCCTTCCAGACCCACATTAAGCATCTCCAATCCAAAATTAAATCTAGAATCGGCTTCCTATTTCGCAACAAAGCCTCCTTCACCCATGCTGCCAAACATACCCTCGTAAAACTGACTATCCTACCGATCCTTGACTTCGGCGACGACATTTACAAAATAGCCTCCAACACTCTACTCAGCAAACTGGATGCAGTCTATCACAGTGCCATCCGTTTTGTCACCAAAGCCCCATACACTACCCACCACTGCGACCTGTACGCTCTCGTTGGCTGGCCCTCGCTACATATTCATCGCAAAACCCACTGGCTCCAAGTCATCTATAAGTCTTTGCTAGGTAAAGCCCCGCCTTATCTCAGCTCACTGGTCACCATAGCACCCAACTGTAGCTGCAGCAGGTATATTTCACTGGTCACCCCCAAAGCCAACTCCTCATTTGGCCGCCTTTCCTTCCAGTTCTCTGCTGCCAATGACTGGAACGAATTGCAAAAATCACTGAAGCTGGAGTCTTATATCTCCCTCACAAACTTTAAGCATCAGCTGTCAGAGCAGCTTACAGATCATTGCACCTGTACACAGCCTGTCTGTAAATTGCCCACCCAACTACCTCCTCCCCATACGTTTATTTTCTATTTGCCCTTTTGTATCTCTACTTGCACATCATCATCTGCATATCTATCACACCAGTGTTAATGATAAATTGTAAGTATTTTGTCACTATGACCTATTTATTGCCTTAACTCCCTAATCTTAGTACATTTGCACACACTGTATACAGATTTTTCTATTGTGTTATTGACTGTATGTTTGTTTTATTCCATGTGTAACTATGTGTTGTTGTATGTGTCGAACTGCTTTGCTTTATCTTGTCCAGGTCGCAGTTGTAAATGAGAACGTGTTCTCAACAGGCCTACCTGGTTAAATAAAGGTGAAATAAAAAAATTGAAAAAGCCAAAGGAACTACATAATATTAAGAAATGCGATGGAAGTAGTGTAGATGTCTACTAAAAAACAATTAGGCAACAACAAATTCAATCCAACTTCCTGGACAAAACAATGTACTGTAATAGTGAAGGTGTAAACTTGGCAGTGAAAAACCTAAACAGTATATTTGACCGCTCAGCTTCCCTATCAAATCTAAACATGTCATGCAGGCAACCTAAGAAAATTAACAACAATGACACATGGTTTGATGAAGAATACAAAAGCCTAAGAAAGAAATTGAGAAACATATCCAACCAATAACATAGAGACCCAGAAAACCTGACAAGCAAAATCATATCCATAGACCAAGCAAGTCAGAAATCACCTCAATGTAGCTGAAGAATTCCACTTCTGGGAAAATTTGAAAACACAAAACAAACAACAACACGAAGAGTTATCTATCCAAAATGAAGACAAATGGATAAACCATTTGTTGGCTCTATAACAAAGGACAAACAGCAAAAACATATACATGATCAAATACAAATCTTAGAATTAACTATTGAAGACTACTAGAACCCACTGGATTCTCCAATTACATTGAATGAACGAAATACAAACCCCCCCAACCCAAAAAGGCCTGTGGTGTTAATGGTATCCTCAATGGAATGATCAAATATACAGACCACAAATTCCAATTGGCTATACTAAAACTCTTTAACATCATCCTCAGCTCTGGGATCTTCCCAGAATATTTGGAACCAAGGACTGATCACCCCAATCCACAAAAGTGGAGAAAATTTTGACCCCAATAACTACCGTGGGAGATGTGTCAACAGCCACCTTGGGGAAATCCTCTGCTTTATCATTAACAGCAGACTCGTACATTTCCTCAGTGAAAACAATGTACTGAGCAAATGTCAAATTGGCTTTTTACCAAATTACCATACGACAGACCACATATTCACCCTGCACACCCTAATTGACAAACAAACAATCCAAAACAAAGGCAAAGTCTTCTCATGCTTTGTTGATTTCAAAAAAAGCGTTTGACTCAATTTGGCATGAGGGTCTGCTATATAAATGAATGGAAAGCGGTGTTGGGGAAAAATATATGACATTATAAAATCCATGTACACAAACTTTCCACAGGGTTGTGGGGTGAGACATGGATGCAGCTTGAGCCCCACCCTCTTCAACATATATATCAATGAATTGGCGAGGGCAGTTTAACAGTCTGCAGCACCCGGCCTCACCCTACTAGAATCTGAAGTCAAATGTCTACTGTTTGCTGATGATCTGGTGCTTCTGTCCCAAACCAAGGAGTGCCTACAGCAGCACCTAGATATTCTGCACATATTCTGTTAGACCTGGGCCCTGACAGTAAATCTTAGTAAGACAAAAATAATGATGTTTCAAAAAAGGGTCAAATTGTCAGGACCACAAATACAAATTCCATCTAGACACCGTTGCCCTAGAGCACACAAAAACTATACATACCTCAGCCTAAACATCAGCGCCACAGGTAACTTCCACAAAGCTGTGAACGAGCTGAGAGACAAGGCAAGAAGGGCCTTCGACGCCATCAAAATAAACATAAAATTCAACATACCAATTAGGATCTGGCTAAAAATACTTGAATCAGTTATAGAACCCACTGGCCTTTATGGTTTTGAGGTCTGGGGCCCGCTCACCAACCAATAATTCACAAAATGGGACAAACACCAAATTGAGAATCTGCATGCAAAATTCTTCAAAAATAAAAAATATCCACTGTGAACAATGTAAAACACCAAATAATGCATGCAGAGCAGAATTAGGCCGATACCCGCTAATTATCAAAATCCAGAAAAGAGCCCTTAAGTTCTACAACCACCTAAAAGGAAGTGATTCCCAAACCTTCCATAACAAAGCCATCACCCACAGAGAGATGAACCTGGAGAAGAGTCCACTAAGCAAGCTGGTCCTGGGGCTCTGTTCACAAACACAAACACACCCCACAGAGCCCCAGGACAACAGCACAATTACACCCAACCAAATCATGAGAAAAAAAAACGATAATTACTTGACACATTGGAAAGAATTAACAAAAAAACAGAGCAAACTAGAATGCTATTTGACCCTAAACAGAGAGTACACAGTGGCAGAATACCTGACCACTGTGACTGACCCAAACTTAAGGAAAGCTTTGACTATGTACAGACTCAGTGAGCATAGTCTTACTATTGAGAAAGGCCACCGTAGGCAGACCTGGCTCTCAAGAGAAGACAGGGTATGTGCACACTGCCAACAACATGAGGTGGAAACTGAGCTACACTTCCTAACCTCCTACCAAATGTATGACCATATTAGAGACACATATTTCCCTCAGATTACACAGACCAACAAAGAATTAGAAAACAAATCCAAATTTTGATAAACTCCCATATCTACTGGGTGAAATACCACAGTGTTCCAAATGTGTGACCTGTTGCCACAAGAAAAGGGCAACCAGTGAAGAACAAACAACACTGTAAATACAACCCATATTTATGTTTTATTTTCCTTCTTGTACTTTAACTATTTTCAGACTGGGTTCAAATTCCTTCTGTTTCTTGTTTCTGTATGTATTTATCTGTATATGTACAGTATGTATGTATGTACAGTATGTGTACTAATTAACTGCTCTAGGGATATACTTTTTGTTTGGATAACCTTATTTACGTATTTATTTTTACCTTACATTTTTTTCACTCTTTTATGCGATGCGCAATGTGACGAACACTGGAAGGGGACTTATTATTGAATTAGTGAAATTAAAGCCATGTTTGTTAATGTGTCAATTCATCCCATAAAGGGATGTGTTGCCAACTGGTGATTTGACACGAAAATAAAATGTAATTCATTCATTTATTCAAGCATTCATGCACATCGTTACAACATAACGACATAATATGACATTTGAAGTGTCTCTATTCTTCTCGAACTTGTGTAACGTTCACTGTTTAATTATTATTGTTTATTTCACTTCTGTTTATTATCTACTTCACTTGCTTTGGCAATGTTGGCGTATGTTTCACATGACAATAAAGCCCCTTTTTGAATTGAGAGAGAGGAGCAGTGGCAGCATCAATATGGTGATCTCTGCTTGTGCTCCACTCTTCAGTTGCTAGTCACGGGGTGTCAGAGCAGATGTCTGGCATTTAACAGCCATGAAAAATAGTCCTGAAAAAGCTTAGGAGACAGACACTGACTTTATGCCTAGACATTGCTGCTGTCTCAGTAAACAACTCACACACACACACACATAAAAACAGCGTGTGCGTTTGTGTGTGTGTTTGTGTAGCATGAAGGATGTAAAGCCCATCCCTCTCCCCCCTATCCCCTGCTAGATAAGACATCAGTCTTCCTCTGCCCACTGGAGCTGTGCTGCGTAAATAAATGTGATTACGGACACAATCATTCCCCCTTCAGGGTTGTTTTATCTGCTGGCCCCATGCCTCAGCTTCAGAATCACTCTGAAGGCACTTGGCATGAAGTGGCTAGTTCAGCCCTGCCTTTAACTCTGATGTGGCTGGTTCAGTTCAGCCTCTAACTCTGATATGACTGGTTCAGCCCTTCCTCTAACTCTGATGTGGCTGGTTCAGCTCTGCCTCTAACTCTGATGTGACTGATTCAGCCCTGCCTCTAACTCTGATATGACTGGTTCAGCTCTGCCTCTAACTCTGATGTGACTGGTTCAGCCCTGCCTCTAACTCTGATGTGACTGATTCAGCCATGCCTCTAACTCTGATATGACTGGTTCAGCTCTGCCTCTAACTCTGATGTGACTGGTTCAGCCTCTAACTCTGATATGACTGGTTCAGCTCTGCCTCTAACTCTGATATGACTGGTTCAGCCATGCCTCTAACTCTGATATGACTGGTTCAGCTCTGCCTCTAACTCTGATGTGACTGGTTCAGCCTCTAACTCTGATGTGACTGGTTCAGCCCTGCCTCTAACTCTGATGTGACTGGTTCAGCCTCTAACTCTGATGTGACTGGTTCAGCCCTGCCTCTAACTCTGATGTGACTGGTTCAGCCCTGCCTCTAACTCTGATATGACTGGTTCAGCCCTGCCTCTAACTCTGATGTGACTGGTTCAGCCTCTAACTCTGATGTGACTGGTTCAGCCCTGCCTCTAACTCTGATATGGCTGGTTCAGCCTCTAACTCTGATATGGCTGGTTCAGCCTCTAACTCTGATATATATGGCTGGTTCTGCCTCTAACTCTGATATGGCTGGTTCAGCCTCTAACTCTGATATGGCTGGTTCTGCCTCTAACTCTGATATGGCTGGTTCAGCCTCTAACTCTGATATGGCTGGTTCAGCCTCTAACTCTGATATGGCTGGTTCAGCCTCTAACTCTGATATGGCTGGTTCAGCCTCTAACTCTGATATGGCTGGTTCAGCCCCTAACTCTGATATGGCTGGTTCAGCCTCTAACTCTGATATGGCTGGTTCTGCCCTGCCTCTAACTCTGATATGGTTGGTTCAGCCTCTAACTCTGATATGGCTGGTTCAGCCTCTAACTCTGGTATGGCTGGTTCTGCCTCTAACTCTGATATGGCTGGTTCAGCCCTGCCTCTAACTCTGATATGGCTGGTTCAGCCTCTAACTCTGATATGGCTGGTTCAGCCTCTAACTCTGATATGGCTGGTTCAGCCTCTAACTCTGATATGGCTGGTTCTGCCTCTAACTCTGATGTGGCTGGTTCAACCCTGCCTCTAACTCTGATATGGCTGGTTCAGCCCCTAACTCTGATGTGGCTGGTTCAGCCCTGCCTCTAACGTGGCTGGTTCAGCCCCTAACTCTGATGTGACTGGTTCAGCCCTGCCTCTAACTCTGATATGGCTGGTTCAACCCTGCCTCTAACGTGGCTGGTTCAGCCCCTAACTCTGATGTGGCTGGTTCAACCCTGCCTCTAACGTGGCTGGTTCAGCCTCTAACTCTGATGTGACTGGTTCAGCCCTGCCTCTAACGTGGCTGGTTCAGCCCCTAACTCTGATGTGACTGGTTCAGCACTGCCTCTAACGTGGCTGGTTCAGCCCTGCCCCTAACTCTGATGTGACTGGTTCAACCTCTAACTCTGATGTGACTGGTTCAGCCCTGCCTCTAACGTGGCTGGTTCAGCCCCTAACTTTGATGTGACTGGTTCAGCACTGCCTCTAACGTGGCTGGTTCAGCCCTGCCTCTAACTCTGATGTGACTGGTTCAGCCCTGCCTCTAACGTGGCTGGTTCAGCCCCTAACTCTGATGTGACTGGTTCAGCCCTGCCTCTAACGTGGCTGGTTCAGCCCCTAACTCTGATGTGACTGGTTCAGCCTTGCCTCTAACTCTGATATGGCTGGTTCAGCCCTGCCTCTAACTCTGATGTGACTGGTTCAGCCCTGCCTCTAACTCTGATGTGACTGGTTCAGCCCTGCCTCTAACGTGGCTGGTTCAGCCCCTAACTCTGATGTGACTGGTTCAGCCCTGCCTCTAACGTGGCTGGTTCAGCCCCTAACTCTGATGTGACTGGTTCAGCCCTGCCTCTAACGTGGCTGGTTCAGCCCCTAACTCTGATGTGACTGGTTCAGCCTTGCCTCTAACTCTGATATGGCTGGTTCAGCCCTGCCTCTAACTCTGATGTGACTGGTTCAGCCCTGCCTCTAACTCTGATGTGACTGGTTCAGCCCTGCCTCTAACTCTGATGTGACTGGTTCAGCCCTGCCTCTAACGTGGCTGGTTCAGCCCTGCCTCTAACTCTGATGTGACTGGTTCAGCACTGCCTCTAACGTGGCTGGTTCAGCCCTGCCTCTAACTCTGATGTGACTGGTTCAGCCCTGCCTCTAACGTGGCTGGTTCAGCCCCTAACTCTGATGTGACTGGTTCAGCCCTGCCTCTAACGTGGCTGGTTCAGCCCCTAACTCTGATGTGACTGGTTCAGCCTTGCCTCTAACTCTGATATGGCTGGTTCAGCCCTGCCTCTAACTCTGATGTGACTGGTTCAGCCCTGCCTCTAACTCTGATGTGACTGGTTCAGCCCTGCCTCTAACGTGGCTGGTTCAGCCCCTAACTCTGATGTGACTGGTTCAGCCCTGCCTCTAACGTGGCTGGTTCAGCCCCTAACTCTGATGTGACTGGTTCAGCCCTGCCTCTAACGTGGCTGGTTCAGCCCCTAACTCTGATGTGACTGGTTCAGCCTTGCCTCTAACTCTGATATGGCTGGTTCAGCCCTGCCTCTAACTCTGATGTGACTGGTTCAGCCCTGCCTCTAACTCTGATGTGACTGGTTCAGCCCTGCCTCTAACTCTGATGTGACTGGTTCAGCCCTGCCTCTAACGTGGCTGGTTCAGCCTCTAACTCTGATGTGACTGGTTCAGCCCTGCCTCTAACTCTGATGTGACTGGTTCAGCCCTGCCTCTAACGTGGCTGGTTCAGCCCCTAACTCTGATGTGACTGGTTCAGCCCTGCCTCTAACTCTGATGTGACTGGTTCAGCCCTGCCTCTAACGTGGCTGGTTCAGCCCCTAACTCTGATGTGACTGGTTCAGCCTTGCCTCTAACTCTGATATGGCTGGTTCAGCCCTGCCCCTAACTCTGATGTGACTGGTTCAGCCCTGCCTCTAACTCTGATGTGACTGGTTCAGCCCTGCCTCTAACGTGGCTGGTTCAGCCCCTAACTCTGATGTGACTGGTTCAGCCCTGCCTCTAACTCTGATGTGACTGGTTCAGCCCTGCCTCTAACTCTGATGTGACTGGTTCAGCCCTGCCTCTAACTCTGATGTGACTGGTTCAGCCCTGCCTCTAACTCTGATGTGACTGGTTCAGCCCTGCCTCTAACGTGGCTGGTTCAGCCCCTAACTCTGATGTGACTGGTTCAGCCCTGCCTCTAACGTGGCTGGTTCAGCCCTGCCTCTAACTCTGATGTGACTGGTTCAGCCCTGCCTCTAACGTGGCTGGTTCAGCCTCTAACTCTGATGTGACTGGTTCAGCCCTGCCTCTAACGTGGCTGGTTCAGCCCCTAACTCTGATGTGACTGGTTCAACCCTGCCTCTAACGTGGCTGGTTCAGCCCTGCCTCTAACTCTGATGTGACTGGTTCAGCCCTGCCTCTAACTCTGATGTGACTGGTTCAGCCCTGCCTCTAACTCTGATGTGACTGGTTCAGCCCTGCCTCTAACTCTGATGTGACTGGTTCAGCCCTGCCTCTAACTCTGATGTGACTGGTTCAGCCCTGCCTCTAACGTGGCTGGTTCTGCCTCTAACTCTGATCCACTGGGCTGAACGTCATCTTTGGTCTGCCCGAACACGTCCTCATCCCATGGGGCCTGTGAAATGATGTCATAGTAACTATAACAGCTCTGTGGACCTCTGTGGACGTGTATCTGCGTACCATCATCAATCACCATCTATCTACCTACAGTCGAGGCCCCAGGATACATTGATATCCTTTAATGAATAGACTACTATAGTATCATTAACTAGTACACTGACACAACCATTTCAAACGATATCAACACAACGTTACTACAACACAACATCTATATGAATATATATATATTCCACCGGGTTCAGCTAAGATATCCCTGTTTCTCATATAGATTGGAGAGATTTGGGAAAATACATTATTAAATGACAGACACGCTGAGATGAAAAACACTATACAGCAGTATGACACCCCTTCAACATACACTATATATACAGCAGTATGTGGACACCCCTTCAACATACACTATATATACAGCAGTATGTGGACACCCCTTCAACATACACTATATATACAGCAGTATGAGGACACCCCTTCATACACTATATATACAGCAGTATGAGGACACCCCTTCATATACTATATATACAGCAGTATGACACCCCTTCATACACTATATATACAGCAGTATGACACCCCTTTAACATACACTATATATACAGCAGTATGAGGACACCCCTTCATACACTATATATACAGCAGTATGACACCCCTTCAACATACACTATATATACAGCAGTATGACACCCCTTCAACATACACTATATATACAGCAGTATGACACCCCTTCATACACTATATATACAGCAGTATGACACCCCTTTAACATACACTATATATACAGCAGTATGAGGACACCCCTTCATACACTATATATACAGCAGTATGAGGACACCCCTTTATACACTATATATACAGCAGTATGAGGACACCCCTTCAACATACACTATATATACAGCAGTATGAGGACACCCCTTCATATACTATATATACAGCAGTATGAGGACACCCCTTCATATACTATATATAGAGCAGTATGAGGACACCCCTTCATATACTATATATACAGCAGTATGAGGACACCCCTTCAACATACACTATATATACAGCAGTATGTGGACACCCCTTCAACATACACTATATATACAGCAGTATGAGGACACCCCTTCAACATACACTATATATACAGCAGTATGTGGACACCCCTTCATATACTATATATACAGCAGTATGAGGACACCCCTTCATATACTATATATACAGCAGTATGAGGACACCCCTTCATATACTATATATACAGCAGTATGAGGACACCCCTTCAACATACACTATATAAACAGCAGTATGAGGACACCCCTTCAACATACACTATATATACAGCAGTATGTGGACACCCCTTCATACACTATATATACAGCAGTATGTGGACACCCCTTCATACACTATATATACAGCAGTATGTGGACACCCCTTCAACATACACTATATATACAGCAGTATGAGGACACCCCTTCATACACTATATATACAGCAGTATGAGGACACCCCTTCATACACTATATATACAGCAGTATGAGGACACCCCTTCAACATACACTATATATACAGCAGTATGACACCCCTTCATACACTATATATACAGCAGTATGAGGACACCCATTCAACATACACTATATATACAGCAGTATGACACCCCTTCAACATACACTATATATACAGCAGTATGAGGACACCCCTTCAACATACACTATATATACAGCAGTATGTGGACACCCCTTCAACATACACTATATATACAGCAGTATGTAGACACCCCTTCATACACTATATATACAGCAGTATGAGGACACCCCTTAAACATACACTATATATACAGCAGTATGTGGACACCCCTTCAACATACACTATATATACAGCAGTATGAGGACACCCCTTCATACACTATATATACAGCAGTATGTGGACACCCCTTCAACATACACTATATATACAGCAGTATGACACCCCTTCAACATACACTATATATACAGCAGTATGAGGACACCCCTTCAACATACACTATATATACAGCAGTATGAGGACACCCCTTCAACATAAACTATATATACAGCAGTATGACACCCCTTCAACATACACTATATATACAGCAGTATGAGGACACCCCTTCAAAATACACTATATATTTTCAGCAGTATGAGGACACCCCTTCAAAATACACTATATATACAGCAGTATGAGGACACCCCTTCATACACTATATATACAGCAGTATGAGGACACCCCTTCATACACTATATATACAGCAGTATGAGGACACCCCTTCATACACTATATATACAGCAGTATGAGGACACCCCTTCAACATACACTATATATACAGCAGTATGAGGACACCCCTTCAACATACACTATATATACAGCAGTATGTGGACACCCCTTCATACACTATATATACAGCAGTATGAGGACACCCGTTCAAAATACACTATATATACAGCAGTATGTGGACACTCCTTCATACATTATATATACAGCAGTATGAGGACACCCCTTCATACACTATATATACAGCAGTATGAGGACACCCCTTACACATACACTATATATACAGCAGTATGAGGACACCCCTTCAACATACACTATATATACAGCAGTATGTGGACACCCCTTCATACACTATATATACAGCAGTATGAGGACACCCCTTCATACACTATATATACAGCAGTATGAGGACACCCCTTCAACATACACTATATATACAGCAGTATGGGGACACCCCTTCAACATACACTATATATACAGCAGTATGAGGACACCCCTTCATACACTATATATACAGCAGTATGAGGACACCCCTTCAACATACACTATATATACAGCAGTATGAGGACACCCCTTCAACATACACTCTATATACAGCAGTGTGTGGACACCCCTTCATAAACTATTTATACAGCAGTATGAGAACACCCATTTATACACTATATATACAGCAGTATGAGGACACCCCTTTATACACTATATATACAGCAGTATGAGGACACCCCTTTATACACTCTATATACAGCAGTATGTGGACACCCCTTCATACACTATTTATACAGCAGTATGAGGACACCCCTTTATACACTATATATACAGCAGTATGAGGACACCCCTTCAACATACACTATATATACAGCAGTATGAGGACACCCCTTCAACATACACTATATATACAGCAGTATGAGGACACCCCTTCAACATACACTATATATACAGCAGTATTGGCAACATTGGCAATAGCATGACCCACATACACCAGGATGTTATAGGTGTCTTCTACATAATGCGATCTGAAAGACATTGTAAACACACACACACACACACACACACACACACACACACACACACACACACACACACACACACACACACACACACACACACACACACACACACACACACACACACACACACACACACACACACACACACACACACACACACACACACTGTGAGCTCAGCACACTTATCTGAGTTACCCCCAGCAGTTAGCTAACTCTAAACTCATTCTCCATTCACCACATCAGGCCTCTATTGAGTCAGACAAAGCAGTCTCTTTAGACTTCAGATAAAGGACGCATTTGGTACGATGCAGCCCCGGGGATCCGTATCTCTCTTTCAAATAAGGTCAACCGAGAAAACAGCCTTCTCTTTGCTGTGTGCTAGCCTGGTGATAAGGTACCAGCAGTAGAATTTACCTGTTATAAACCCTGTTATAAACCCTGATATAAACCCTGTTATAAACCCTGATATAAACCCTGTTATAAACCCTGTTATAAACCCTGTTATAAACCCTGTTATAAACCCTGCTATAAACCCTGTTATAAACCCTGTTATAAACCCTGCTATAAACCCTGCTATAAACCCTGTTATAAACCCTGTTATAAACCCTGTTATAAACCCTGATATAAACCCTGTTATAAACCCTGTTATAAACCCTGATATAAACCCTGTTATAAACCCTGTTATAAACCCTGTTATAAACCCTGTTATAAACCCTGCTATAAACCCTGTTATAAACCCTGTTATAAACCCTGTTATAAACCCTGCTATAAACCCTGTTATAAACCTTGCTATAAAACCGGCTATAAACTCTGATATAAACCCTTTTATAAACCCTGCTTTTAACCCTGCTATAAACCCGGCTATAAACCATGACATAAACCTTGATATAAATCCTGAATGCTGATTGGCTGACAGCCAAGGTAAATCAGACCGTATACCACGGGTTTGACAAAACATTTCTACATGCAGTGTTGCATTATTTAAGTTTGTTAACTTCTATGCATCATGAGTGGAGAGCTAACATGATGCAGCCCAGACTCCCAGGCTAGCAGTGAGTTAGTGGAGCTAACATGATGCAGCCCAGACTCCCAGGCTAGCAGTGAGTTAGTGGAGCTAACATGATGCAGCCCAGACTCCCAGGCTAGCAGTGAGTTAGTGGAGCTAACATGATGCAGCCCAGACTCCCAGGCTAGCAGTGAGTTAGTGGAGCTAACATGATGCAGCCCAGACTCCCAGGCTAGCAGTGAGTTAGTGGAGCTAACATGGTGCAGCCCAGACTCCCAGTACAGGCTAGCAGTGAGTTAGTGGAGCTAACATGATGCAGCCCAGACTCCCAGGCTAGCAGTGAGTTAGTGGAGCTAACATGGTACAGCCCAGACTCCCAGGCTAGCAGTGAGTTAGTGGAGCTAACATGGTACAGCCCAGACTCCCAGGTTAGCAGTGAGTTAGTGGAGCTAACATGATGCAGCCCAGACTCCCAGGCTAGCAGTGAGATAGTGGAGCTGACATGAAGCAGCTCAGACTCCCAGGCTAGCAGTGAGTTAGTGGAGCTAACATGAAGCAGCCCAGACTCCCAGGCTAGCAGTGAGTTAGTGGAACTAACACAATGCAGCCCAGACTCCCAGGCTAGCAGTGAGTTAGTGGAGCTAACATGATGCAGCCCAGACTCCCAGGCTAGCAGTGAGTTAGTGGAGCTAACATGAAGCAGCCCAGACTCCCAGGCTAGCAGTGAGTTAGTGGAACTAACATGAAGCAGCCCAGACTCCCAGGCTAGCAGTGAGTTAGTGGAGCTAACATGAAGCAGCCCAGACTCCCAGGCTAGCAGTGAGTTAGTGGAGCTAACATGAAACAGCCCAGACTCCCAGGCTAGCAGTGAGTTAGTGGAGCTAACATGGTACAGCCCAGACTCCCAGGCTAGCAGTGAGTTAGTGGAGCTAACATGAAGCAGCCCAGACTCCCAGGCTAGCAGTGAGTTAGTGGAGCTAACATGAAGCAGCCCAGACTCCCAGGCTAGCAGTGAGTTAGTGGAGCTAACATGAAGCAGCCCAGACTCCCAGGCTAGCAGTGAGTTAGTGGAGCTAACATGAAGCAGCCCAGACTCCCAGGCTAGCAGTGAGTTAGTGGAGCTAACATGAAGCAGCCCAGACTCCCAGGCTAGCAGTGAGTTAGTGGAGCTAACATGAAGCAGCCCAGACTCCCAGGCTAGCAGTGAGTTAGTGGAGCTAACATGAAGCAGCCCAGACTCCAAGGCTAGCAGTGAGTTAGTGGAGCTAACATGAAGCAGCCCAGACTCCCAGGCTAGCAGTGACTTAGTGGAACTAACACGGTTCTCTATAATAAGGGCTTGACTGGGTTAGTGGAGCTAACACATTTGACAGAAGTACCGAAAGGAACACACATTCTACTAGTGAACTGTTTTTCATGTTCAATCGAAAAAGGACATACTAGTGTGCATGTGTGTATTTGTGTATTTGTGTGTGTGTGTGTGTGTGTGTGTGTGTGTGTGTGTGTGTGTGTGTGTGTGTGTGTGTGTGTGTGTGTGTATGTATGTATGTGTGTGTATATATATGTGTGTGTGTGCATTTGTGTGTATGTGTGTGTGTGTATGTGTGTGTGTGTGTGTGTATCTGTGTGTGTGTGTGTGTGTGTATATATGTGTGTGTGTGTATGTGTGTGTGTGTATTTGTGTGTGTGTATTTGTGTGTGTGTGTATATATATGTGTGTGTGTATATATATGTGTGTGTGCGTGTATATGTGTGTGTGTATATGTGTGTGTGTGTGTTTGTGTGTGTGTATATATATTTGTGTGTGTGTGTGTGTGTGTGTGTGTGTGTGTGTGTGTGTGTGTGTGTGTGTGTGTGTGTGTGTGTGTGTGTGTGTGTGTGTGTGTGTGTGTGTGTGTGTGTGTGTGTGTGTGTGTGTGTTGCTCCAGATGGTGTGGGGTGTATGCTCCAGTGAAGAGAATATAAATGACAACAATAAACAACATAAATAAGTGATGAATTGCAGAAGTTAGATATTATCAGACCAAAGAATGGAAGGGAAGAGCCAGGGAACGAGAGGAGAGAGAAGGAGAGAGAGAGAGAGAGAGAGGGAGAAGGAGAGGTAGAGCGAGAGAGAGGTAGAGCGAGAGAGCGAGAGAGCGAGCGAGCGAGCGAGAGAGAGAGAGAGAGAGACGGTAATGGTAAAAGGTGTGATTTCATCAGCTCCCAGCCACCTGCCTGTCCTCGGAGGAGAGGTGCGAGGGATGAGAGAGGAGAGGAGGAGTGAGTGATGACTTGCACTCAAATGTCTATCAATTATAACCTGCAGTCCATCAGTACGACAAAGGAAGAATCAATGGCTCGATTGCAAAGAGCGGGCAGAAGATAACGTGTAGGTTACCGCTGGATTTCTTAAAACTCTACACTCTTAGAAAAAAATATGTTATCCGGAACCTAAAACGGTTCTTCGGCTGTCCCCAAGAGAGAACCCTTTGAGGAATCCTTTTTGGTTCCAAGTAGAACCCTTTTTGGTTCCAGGTAGAACCCTTTTTGGTTCCAAGTAGAAGCCTTTTTGGTTCCAGGTAGAACCATTTTGGTTCCAGGTAGAACCATTTTGGTTTCATGTAGAACAATTTCCCCCAGAGGGCTCTACTTGGAACCCAAAAGGTTTTTCCTATGGGGACAACCGAAGAACCATTTCGGGAACCTTTTTTTCTAAGAGTGTCCTAACAGGAGAGTGCATGCACCTGTGGGCTAAAGTAAGCTTGATTGCAACCCGATATCTGCATATAATGACCAGATGCTCATGTCTCCGCCCTAACAAAACATAGCTCCAAAATAAGCCCATAGAAACGCACTGGGCTGATTTTGGACAGAGATTGGCGAGAGGGAAAACTCTCTCTTTGCTTCGTCCTCTCTGTAGCAACGAAATACTCACAAGGCTAAACCATCAGATCAGTTGATCTCTTGTTGTTACCAGGTTAAGTGATCAGTTGATCTATCTGGGTCAAGTGATCGGTTGATCTCTTGTTGTTACCAGGTCAAGTGATGATGTTACCAGACAGCTGCTCTAGATTCTCTACTCCCGCCCCTAATGAAATATCGACCTATCAGGAGCATCAGAACCATAAGGCTGATGAATGTAAAAATACTTAATTGATTATGAAAACATAGTAGGTAGTAGGTGTAACGAGTACGCTGAGAGTCGGGAAGCAAGTTCAGGGATTGAATATTAATAAATAAATGAACAAAACAAGAAACACAAACAGCGCACCGACATGAAACAGACACAGAAACAATGACGACTGGGGAAGGAACCAAAGGGAGTGACACATAAAGGTAATCAAGGAGGTGATGGAGTCCAGGTGAGTGTCATTATGCGCTGATGCGCGTAACGCTGGTGACAGGTGTGCGTAATGCTGGTGACAGGTGTGCGTAATGCTGGTGACAGGTGTGCGTAATGCTGGTGACAGGTGCGCGTAATGCTGGTGACAGGTGTGCGTAATGCTGGTGACAGGTGTGCGTAACGCTGGTGACAGGTGTGAGTAACGCTGGTGACAGGTGTGCGTAACGCTGGTGACAGGTGTGCGTAACGCTGGTGACAGGTGTGCGTAATGCTGGTGACAAGTGTGCGTAACGCTGGTGACAGGTGTGCGTAATGCTGGTGACAGGTGTGCGTAACGCTGGTGACAGGTGTGCGTAACGCTGGTGACAGGTGTGCGTAATGCTGGTGACAGGTGTGCGTAACGCTGGTGACAGGTGTGCGCCATAAACGAGCAGCCTGGTGACCTAGAGGCCGGAGAGGGAGCACACGTGACAGTAGGCCAATATTTCATTCAAACGTTTCAACTTAAACGCAAAAACAATAGAATAAGGTGGCTTGCGAACTATTCACCCCCCTTGGAATTTTTCCTATTTTGTTGACTTATAACCTGGAATTAAAATTGATTTTTTGGGGGGATTTAGATCATTTGATTTACACAACATGCCTACCACTTTGAAGATGCAAAATTTTTTTTGTGAATCACCTCACAGGGAGACACTCTGAGGACAGTGGTGAATCACCTCACAGTCAGAGTCTCTGAGGACAGTGAATCACCACACAGTCAGAGTCTCTGAGGACAGTGAATCACCACACAGTGAGACTCTCTGAGGACAGTGGTGAATCACCACACAGGGAGACACTTTGAGGACAGTGAATCACCACACAGTGAGACTCTCTGAGGACAGTGGTGAATCACCACACAGTGATACTCTCTGAGGACAGTGGTGAATCACCACACAGGGAGACTCTCTGAGGACAGTGGTGAATCACCACACAGGGAGACACTTTGAGGACAGTGAATCACCTCACAGTGAGACTCTCTGAGGACAGTGGTGAATCAACACACAGGGAGACACTTTGAGGACAGTGAATCACCTCACAGTGAGACTCTCTGAGGACAGTGGTGAATCAACACACAGGGAGACACTTTGAGGACAGTGGTGAATCACCACACAGGGAGACACTTTGAGGACAGTGAATCACCACACAGGGAGACACTTTGAGGACAGTGGTGAATCAACACACAGGGAGACACTTTGAGGACAGTGGTGAATCACCACACAGGGAGACTCTCTGAGGACAGTGGTGAATCACCACACAGGGAGACTCTCTGAGGACAGTGGTGAATCACCACACAGGGAGACTCTCTGAGGACAGTGGTGAATCACCACACAGGGAGACTCTCTGAGGACAGTGGTGAATCACCACACAGGGAGACTCTCTGAGGACAGTGGTGAATCACCACACAGGGAGACTCTCTGAGGACAGTGGTGAATCACCACACAGGGAGACTCTCTGAGGACAGTGGTGAATCACCACACAGGGAGACTCTCTGAGGACAGTGGTGAATCACCACACAGGGAGACTCTCTGAGGACAGTGGTGAATCACCACACAGGGAGACTCTCTGAGGACAGTGGTGAATCACCACACAGTGAGACTCTCTGAGGACAGTGGTGAATCACCACACAGGGAGACACTTTGAGGACAGTGATTCACCACACAGTGAGACTCTCTGAGGACAGTGGTGAATCACCACACAGGGAGACACTTTGAGGACAGTGAATCACCACACAGGGAGACACTTTGAGGACAGTGGTGAATCAACACACAGGGAGACACTCTGAGGACAGTGGTGAATCACCACACAGGGAGACTCTCTGAGGACAGTGGTGAATCACCACACAGGGAGACTCTCTGAGGACAGTGGTGAATCACCACACAGGGAGACTCTCTGAGGACAGTGGTGAATCACCACACAGGGAGACTCTCTGAGGACAGTGGTGAATCACCACACAGGGAGACTCTCTGAGGACAGTGGTGAATCACCACACAGGGAGACTCTCTGAGGACAGTGGTGAATCACCACACAGGGAGACTCTCTGAGGACAGTGGTGAATCACCACACAGTGAGACTCTCTGAGGACAGTGGTGAATCACCACACAGTGAGACTCTCTGAGGACAGTGGTGAATCACCACACAGGGAGACTCTCTGAGGACAGTGGTGAATCACCACACAGTGATACTCTCTGAGGACAGTGGTGAATCACCTCACCTTGAGACTCTCTGAGGACAGTGGTGAATCACCACACAGGGAGACTCTCTGAGGACAGTGGTGAATCACTACACAGGGAGACTCTCTGAGGACAGTGGTGAATCACCTCACAGTGAGACTCTCTGAGAACAGTGGTGCATCACCACACAGGGAGACTCTCTGAGGACAGTGGTGAATCACCTCACAGTGAGACTCTCTGAGGACAGTGGTGAATCACCACACAGGGAGACTCTCTGAGGACAGTGGTGAATCACCTCACAGGGAGACACTTTGAGGACAGTGGTGAATCACCACACAGGGAGACTCTCTGAGGACAGTGGTGAATCAACACACAGGGAGACACTTTGAGGACAGTGGTGCATCACCACACAGGGAGACTCTCTGAGGACAGTGGTGAATCACCACACAGGGAGACACTCTGAGGACAGTGGTGAATCACCACACAGGGACACTCTCTGAGGACAGTGGTGAATCACCACACAGGGAGACTCTCTGAGGACAGTGGTGAATCACCACACAGTGATACTCTCTGAGGACAGTGGTGAATCACCACACAGTGAGACTCTCTGAGGACAGTGGTGAATCACCACACAGGGAGACACTTTGAGGACAGTGAATCACCACACAGTGAGACTCTCTGAGGACAGTGGTGAATCACCACACAGGGAGACACTTTGAGGACAGTGAATCACCACACAGTGAGACTCTCTGAGGACAGTGGTGAATCACCACACAGGGAGACACTTTGAGGACAGTGAATCACCACACAGGGAGACACTTTGAGGACAGTAGTGAATCAACACACAGGGAGACACTTTGAGGACAGTGGTGAATCACCACACAGGGAGACTCTCTGAGGACAGTGGTGAATCACCACACAGGGAGACTCTCTGAGGACAGTGGTGAATCACCACACAGGGAGACTCTCTGAGGACAGTGGTGAATCACCACACAGGGAGACTCTCTGAGGACAGTGGTGAATCACCACACAGGGAGACTCTCTGAGGACAGTGGTGAATCACCACACAGGGAGACTCTCTGAGGACAGTGGTGAATCACCACACAGTGATACTCTCTGAGGACAGTGGTGAATCACCACACAGTGAGACTCTCTGAGGACAGTGGTGAATCACCACACAGTGAGACTCTCTGAGGACAGTGGTGAATCACCACACAGGGAGACTCTCTGAGGACAGTGGTGAATCACCACACAGTGATACTCTCTGAGGACAGTGGTGAATCACCTCACAGTGAGACTCTCTGAGGACAGTGGTGAATCACCACACAGGGAGACTCTCTGAGGACAGTGGTGAATCACCTCACAGTGAGACTCTCTGAGGACAGTGGTGAATCACCACACAGGGAGACTCTCTGAGGACAGTGGTGAATCACCACACAGGGAGACTCTCTGAGGACAGTGGTGAATCACCACACAGGGAGACTCTCTGAGGACAGTGGTGAATCACCACACAGGGAGACTCTCTGAGGACAGTGGTGAATGACCACACAGGGAGACTCTCTGAGGACAGTGGTGAATCACCACACAGGGAGACTCTCTGAGGACAGTGGTGAATCACCACACAGTGATACTCTCTGAGGACAGTGGTGAATCACCACACAGTGAGACTCTCTGAGGACAGTGGTGAATCACCACACAGTGAGACTCTCTGAGGACAGTGGTGAATCACCACACAGGGAGACTCTCTGAGGACAGTGGTGAATCACCACACAGTGATACTCTCTGAGGACAGTGGTGAATCACATCACAGTGAGACTCTCTGAGGACAGTGGTGAATCACCACACAGGGAGATTCTCTGAGGACAGTGGTGAATCACCTCACAGTGAGACTCTCTGAGGACAGTGGTGAATCACCACACAGGGAGACTCTCTGAGGACAGTGGTGAATCACCTCACAGTGAAACTCTCTGAGGACAGTGGTGAATCACCACACAGGGAGACTCTCTGAGGACAGTGGTGAATCACCTCACAGGGAGACTCTCTGAGGACAGTGGTGAATCAACACACTCTGTTTCAGTAAAGCTAGCTATAGCTCGGCTCCATTCTGATCAATAACTGGAGCTGAGGAACGGATGAGGTATCGGCTCCATTCAGATCAATAACTGGAGCTGAGGAACGGATGAGGTATCGGCTCCATTCAGATCAATAACTGGAGCTGAGGAACGGATGAGGTATCGTCTCCATTCTGATCAATAACTGGAGCTGAGGAACGGTTGAGGTATCGGCTCCATTCAGATCAATAACTGGAGCTGAGGAACGGTTGAGGTATCGGCTCCATTCTGATCAATAACTGGAGCTGAGGAACGGATGAGGTATCGGCTCCATTCTGATCAATAACTGGAGCTGAGGAACGGATGAGGTATCGGCTCCATTCTGATCAATAACTGGAGCTGAGGAACGGATGAGGTATCGGCTCCATTCGGATCAATAACTGGAGCTGAGGAACGGATGAGGTATCGGCTCCATTCTGATCAATAACTGGAGCTGAGGAACGGATGAGGTATCGGCTCCATTCTGATCAATAACTGGAGCTGAGGAACGGATGAGGTATCGGCTCCATTCTGATCAATAACTGGAGCTGAGGAACGGATGAGGTATCGGCTCCATTCTGATCAATAACTGGAGCTGAGGAACGGTTGAGGTATTGGCTCCATTCTGATCAATAACTGGAGCTGAGGAACGGATGAGGTATCGTCTCCATTCTGATCAATAACTGGAGCTGAGGAACGGTTGAGGTATCGGCTCCATTCAGATCAATAACTGGAGCTGAGGAACGGTTGAGGTATCGGCTCCATTCTGATCAATAACTGGAGCTGAGGAACGGATGAGGTATCGGCTCCATTCTGATCAATAACTGGAGCTGAGGAACGGATGAGGTATCGGCTCCATTCGGATCAATAACTGGAGCTGAGGAACGGATGAGGTATCGGCTCCATTCTGATCAATAACTGGAGCTGAGGAACGGATGAGGTATCGGCTCCATTCTGATCAATAACTGGAGCTGAGGAACGGATGAGGTATCGGCTCCATTCTGATCAATAACTGGAGCTGAGGAACGGATGAGGTATCGGCTCCATTCTGATCAATAACTGGAGCTGAGGAACGGTTGAGGTATTGGCTCCATTCTGATCAATAACTGGAGCTGAGGAACGGTTGAGGTATTGGCTCCATTCTGATCAATAACTGGAGCTGAGGAACGGTTGATGTGTCGGCTCCATTCTGATCAATAACTGGAGCTGAGGAACGGTTGAGGTATCGGCTCCATTCAGATCAATAACTGGAGCTGAGGAACGGATGAGGTATCGGCTCCATTCAGATCAATAACTGGAGCTGAGGAACGGATGAGGTATCGGCTCCATTCTGATCAATAACTGGAGCTGAGGAACGGATGAGGTATCGGCTCCATTCAGATCAATAACTGGAGCTGAGGAACGGATGAGGTATCGGCTCCATTCTGATCAATAACTGGAGCTGAGGAACGGATGAGATATTGGCTCCATTCTGATCAATAACTGGAGCTGAGGAACGGATGAGGTATTGCCTCCATTCTGATCAATAACTGGAGCTGAGGAACGGTTGAGGTATTGACGCAGACATGTATAAACCGTTTCAAGACAATTGATTCAGGCGGATGGAAGTACTTCCCATTGAAGCACTTTGGGCTACACAGCACTTTGTAAAATGTGATATTGTCTTATAGGTGTAAGGGAAACGTATTTACATAAACAGTGTGGTACTACAGCAGTTTGAACAATTACATTTTTAACATCCACTCTTGTTTGTGTCGCCAATTATGGTCAACTATAATAGAGTATTGTTGTCATAACACTAGTTTGTGGATCTCAACACACTTTCTATGTTGAGTCAATTTCACCTGGTATAAAACAGATTTTCATAACTATAGATTTTTTTCTGGGGCCCTAGGTACAGGGAACAGTAAGTTCTGGGGCCCTAGGTACAGGGGACAGTAAGTTCTGGGGCCCTAGGTACAGGCGACAGTAAGTTCTGAGGCCCTAGGTACAGGGAACAGTAAGTTCTGGGGCCCTAGGTAGAGGGAACAGTAAGTTCTGGGGCCCTAGGTACAGGGCACAGTAAGTTCTGGGGCCCTAGGTACAGGGAACAGTAAGTTCTGGGGCCCTAGGTACAGGAAGCAGTACGTTTTGGGGCCCTAGGTACATGAAGCAGTAAGTTATGGAGCCCTAGGTACAGGAAGCAGTACGTTCTGGGGCCCTAGGTACAGGAAGCAGTAATTTATGGGGCCATATGTACAGGAAACAGTATGTTCTGGGGCCCTATATGCAGGAAGCAGGAGGTTCTGGGGCCCTATGTACAGGAAGCAGTAATTTATGAGGCCATATGTACAGGAAACAGTACGCTCTGGGGCCCTATGTGCAGGAAGCAGGAGGTTCTGGGGCCCTATGTGCAGGAAGCAGTAATTTATGGGGCCATATGTACAGGAAACAGTACGTTCTGGGGCCCTATGTGCAGGAAGCAGGAGGTTCTGGGGCCCTATGTACAGGAAGCAGTAAATTATGGGGCCATATGTACAGGAAACAGTACGTTCTGGGGCCCTATGTGCAGGAAGCAGGAAGTCTGGGGCCCTAGGTACAGAAGGCAGTAAGTTCTGGGGCCCTAGGTGCAGTAAGTTCTGGGGCCCTAGGTACAGGAAACAGTACGTTCTGGGGCCCTATTTGCAGTAAGTTCTGGGGCCCTAGGTACAGGAAGCAGTAAGTTCTGGGGCCCTATGTGCAGTAAGTTCTGGGGCCCTATGTGCAGTAAGTTCTGGAACCCTAGGTACAAGAAGCAGTAAGTTCTGGGGCCCTAGGTGCAGTAAGTTCTGGGGCCCTAGGTGTAGTAAGTTCTGGGGCCCTAGGTACAGTAGGTTATGGGGCCCTATGTACAGGAAGCAGTAAATTATGGGGCCCTAGGTGCAGTCAGTTATGGGGCCCTAGGTGCAGTAAGTTCTGGGGCCCTAGGTACAGTAAGTTCTGGGGCCCTAGGTACAGTATGTTCTGGGGCCCTAGGTACAGTAAGTTCTGGGGCCCTAGGTACAGTAAGTTCTGGGGCCCTAGGTACAGTAAGTTCTGGGGCCCTAGGTACAGTAAATTCTGGGGCACTAGGTGCAGTAAATTCTGGGGCCCTAGGTGCAGTAAGTTCTGGGGCCCTAGGTACAGTAAGTTCTGGGGCCCTAGGTACAGTAAGTTTTGGGGCCCTGGGGTACAGTAAATTCTGGGGCCCTAGGTACAGTAAGTTCTGGGGCCCTAGGTGCAGTAAGTTCTGGGGCCCTAGGTACAGTAAGTTCTGGGGCCCTAGGTACAGTATGTTCTGGGGCCCTAGGTACAGTAAGTTCTGGGGCCCTAGGTACAGTAAGTTCTGGGGCCCTAGGTACAGTAAGTTATGGGGCCCTAGGTACAGTAAGTTCTGGGACCCTAGGTACAGTAAGTTCTGGGGCCCTGGGTGCAGTAAGTTCTGGGGCCCTAGGTACAGTAAGTTCTGGGGCCCTAGGTGCAGTAAGTTCTGGGGCCCTAGGTGCAGTAAGTTCTGGGGCCCTGGGTGCAGTAAGTTCTGGGGCCCTGGGTACAGTAAGTTCTGGGGCCCTGGGTACAGTAAGCAGCCTACCTCCCTCTCTAGAACTGGATGGGGGATTTTTCACTAATAAGAGTAGCCTTCAGAAAGATCATACCGTCTGGTACTTGGCCCTGGCAGAGGTTTTTAAAAGCCTTGTAAATGGATAAAAGGTTAAGGTTTTAGTACTACCATAGACAGATAAACAGGCTGACATGTAAGGGTTAAGGTTTTAGTACTACTATAGATAGATTGAAATGCTGACATGTAAGGGTTAAGGTTTTAGTACTACTATAGATAGATAAACATGCTGACATGTAAGGGTTAAGGGTTTGCTATGACCTTGCCGTTGTCACCTCTCAAAAACAAATGCATTTTGCTCTTTCCTCTACAAGCTACAGACAGTAATTGATCTCTCTTTCAAATCACCCCAATAATAGCTCAATCTAAGCAGTTGATTTCTCAGACAATATCTGGCACAACATAGAAAACAATAAGTGGAAGTGCTCTTCCTGGAGATAGATGGAGTGACGGACGGATAGATGGAGGGATGGAGGGAGGAATGGAGGGGGAGGGAGGGAGGGAGGGAGGGAGGGAGGGAGGAATGGAGGGAGGGAGGGGCAGAGTGATGGAGGGAGGGAGGAAGGGAGGGGGGGAGGGAGGGAGGGAGGGAGGGAGGGAGGGAGGGAGGGGGGGAGGGAGGGAGGGAGGGAGGGAGGGAGGGAGGGAGGAATGGAGGGAGCGAGGGGCAGAGTGATGGAGGGAGGGAGGGAGGGAGGGATGAAGGGATGGAGGGAGGGATAGGATGAACGGATGGAGGGAGGGAGCGATGGAGGGATGAAGGGATGGAGGGAGAGAGAGATGGAGGGATGAAGGGATGGAGGGATAGGATGAGGGATGAAGGGATGGAGGGATGGAGGGATAGAGAGATGGAGAGATGGAGGGATGGAGGAATGGAGAGACGGAGGGATGGAGGGATAGAGAGATGGAGGGATGGAGGGATGGAGAGAAGGAGGGATGGAGGGATGGAGGGATAGAGGGATGGAGGGATGGAGAGATGGAGGGATGGAGGGATGGAGAGATGGAGGGATGGAGAGATGGAGGGATAGAGAGAGAGAGATAGAGAGATGGAGGGATGGAGGGATGGAGAGATGGAGGGATGGAGAGATGGAGGGATAGAGAGATAGAGGGATGGAGAGACGGAGGGATGGAGGGATGGAGGGAGGGTAGGGATAGGATGGAGGGATGGAGGGAGGGAGGGTAGGGATAGGATGGAGGGATGGAGGGAGGGAGGGTAGGGATAGGATGGAGGGATAGGATGGATTGATGGAGGGAGGGAGGGTAGGGATAGGATGGAGGGATGGAGGGAGGGAGGGTAGGGATAGGATGTAGGGATAGGATGGATTGATGGAGGGATAGGACGGAGATTAGCTATATGCTATTAGCTGCTGTCATTCCCTCTGTAGCACCAACAATAATATGACACACACTCCATGAAAGGTCTTAGTAGGTGAAAGCAATACGATGAAAACCTCTCAAGTCGTTTCACCTCTCCTTCATCACGAACACAGAAACGGATCTAAGTCTCAAATAGCACATTGCTCCCTATATGGTGCAGTACACCTATCAGGAGACCCATAGTGCACTTTATAGGGAATAGTGTCAAGGAAATTAGGCAGTTTGATGGCATTAAAACACAGCAGGCTGATATGCTGGGAGGAAACAGAGGAGAACTAGCATGCAGGTAGACAGACAGACAGACAGACAGACAGACAGACAGGTAGACAGACAGACAGACAGACAGACAGACAGACAGACAGACAGACAGACAGACAGACAGACAGACAGACAGACAGACAGACAGACAGACAGACAGACAGACAGACAGACAGACAGGTAGACAGACGGCATGCCCTTTCTCCTCTGTTCATTAACAGACACTGTGCGTTTGGATGGGGACAACACCCTATTCCCTACATAGTGCACTACTTTTGACCAGAGTAACCTTGGAGGACCTAAAGAGGTAGTCTTATCTTCCTATCAATTCAACCTTGAAGAAGAGGAGAGCTCAGAGGTCCTGTGTGTCCCAAATGGCACCCTATTCCATGCATAGACCCATAGGGATCTTGGTCAAAAGTAGTGCACTATTTAGGACAGGTTTCTCCCAAAATCGGTCGTCGGGACCCAACGGTTATTACCCTACACAGCACTACACAGCTGATTCAATGAATCAACGAATCATTATTACCCTAGCACTACACAGCTGATTCAATGAATCAACAAATCATTATTACCCTAGCACTACACAGCTGATTCAATGAATCAACAAATCATTATTACCCTAGCACTACACAGCTGATTCAATGAATCAACGAATCATTATTACCCTACACAGCACTACACAGCTGATTCAATGAATCAACAAATCATTATTACCCTAGCTCTACACAGCTGATTCAATGAATCAACGAATCATTATTACCCTAGCTCTACACAGCTGATTCAATGAATCAACGAATCATTATTACCCTAGCTCTACACAGCTGGTTCAATGAATCAACAAATCATTATTACCCTAGCTCTACACAGCTGGTTCAATGAATCAACGAATCATTATTACCCTAGCTCTACACAGCTGATTCAATGAATCAACGAATCATCAAGCCTTGATCATTTCAAATAGCCGTGTAGAGTTAAAGCAACTCCTTGGGGTTCCCGAGGACCGAGTTTGGGAAAAACCTGTCCTAAATAGTGCACTACTGTTGACCAAGATCCCTATGGGTCTATACATGGAATAGGGTGCCATTTGGGACACAATACTGTTAGTCAATAATTATAACTCTGGGGACGAGAGGTGAGTTGAACAGTAGGGCTGCTTTTCCTCCACAGTTAGAAGGAGGGTCAAAGAAAACTGAGGTAAAAACACACCAAGACTAAAATCACATCAAAATAAAAAACACGTTTTTAATTTGTCGCATCCATAATGAAAATCAACTGAACTCATATTTTTTATTCTTATTCAATTATTTATTGATCCCCAGTAGCTTTTAAAGAAGCAGCAGCTCCCCTTGCTGTGGTCCACAACAACAACAAAAAAACACTGACGGACAAGGATAAGTCACACACATTTAAAATTACATCCATATATAAAACAATAAATATAACAACAGCAAAAAAGTATGTTTCGATTCACCTGGTCACTCTATGTTCAACTTAGTGTATATCTGAATGGTGGCAAAGTTGGTTCCTGTTTCAGTCATGTATATAGATCAAGTTGGTTCCTGTTTCAGTCATGTATATAGATCAAGTTGGTTCCTGTTTCAGTCATGTATATAGATCAAGTTGGTTCCTGTTTCAGTCATGTATATAGATCAAGTTGGTTCCTGTTTCAGTCATGTATATAGATCAAGTTGGTTCCTGTTTCAGTCATGTATATAGATCAAGTTGGTTCCTGTTTCAGTCATGTATATAGATCAAGTTGGTTCCTGTTTCAGTCGTGTATATAGATCAAGTTCACATGGGTCAAAACGTGGGTCAAAAACAAAAGCCCCCTAATGATTGGTTGACGACAGAGCCTCTCAAATATATACAGGCAACGGCTGCAAGATCAAGTTGTTGTTGGTGAAGAGCCACTGCGGGAACTTGCAGTCCCACTGCTGTCAAAACGTCATGACCTTAGGTCACATGATTAAAGTTCATGCAGTTGACATGTATACAGGTTATCCCCATAATGCAACACACCTGTAAAAGCTTGACACAAGTGATACACTTGTTATAGCAGAAAGGGACTCAACCGCACAAATCTGTCTTCGGTACGCTGTGCCTTCCCCAGATGGTCTTTAACGATATGACGGTCATTTTATTTTATTTTATTATTTTATTTATTTATTTTATTTGTGCCGGCCCCCCCCCCCCCCCCCCCAAACCCTCGATCCCAAGCAGATACCGCTGTGCTACCAAATGCTCCTGGTAGCGAATAACAAGTTGTGTGAGTATGACTGTGTGTCTGTGTGAGCATGTCGGTGTGTCTGTGTGTGGGCTGCTAGTGTGAACAACTTCTGTTCCTTCTATCCATCAAAAAATATAACTTTCATATTTTCCCTCCTACAAACTGTACCGCTCTTTGTAAAGTACAGCAGAGGGACATGGAGAGAGATGAGAGAGAGAGAGAGGGGTAGAGGTAGAGAGAGAGAGAGAAAGATGTAAGTAAATATATATATATATATAGAGAGAGAGAAATACAGAGAGAGAGAGAGAGAGAGAGGGAGAGTGTGAGAGAGAGAGAGGGGAGCGAGGGAGAGAGAGAGAAATTCAGAGAGAGGGAGCGAGGGAGAGAGAGAGGGAGAGAGAGAGAGAGAGAGAGAGAGAGAGAGAGAGAGAGAAATACAGATAGAGAGAGAGAGAGGGAGAGAGAGAGAGAGAAATAGACAAAGAGAGGGGGAGAGAGGGAGCAAGAGAAATAGACAAAGAGAGAGGGAGAGAGGGAGAGAGAGAAATAGACAAAGAGAGAGGGAGAGAGAGAAATAGACAAAGAGAGAGAGAGAGAGAGAGAGGGAGAGAGGGAGAGAGAGAGATAAATACAGAAAGAGAGAGAGTGAGAAATAGACAAGGAGAGAGGGAGAGAGGGAGAGGGAGAAATAGACAAAGAGAGAGGGAGAGAGGGAGAGAGAGACATAGACAGAGAGAGAGAGAGAGGGAGAGAGGGAGAGAGAGAGAGAGAGAGAGAGAGACAGAGAGAGAGAGAGAGAGACAGAGAGAGAGACAGAGAGAGACAAAGATGGAAGAAGATTGGGGCACAACTGAATGCTCTGTATTGCAGTCTGTCAGCCAGTCAGTCTGTCAGCCAGCCAGCCAGTCAGCCAGTCAGTCTGCCAGTCAGCCAGCCAGTCAGCCAGCCAGTCAGCCATTTGCTGCATCCAGCCAGCCAGCCATTCAGTCAGCCTGTCAGCCAGCCAGTCAGCCATCTGCTGCAGCCAGCCAGTTGGTCAGTCAGTCAACCAGTTAGACAGTCAGTCAGCCAGCTAGCCATTCAGCCAGTCAGTCAGCCAGGCAGCCATTTGCATTTGCTGCAGTCAGCCAGAAAGCCAGACAGATAGTCAGCCAGCCAGCCTTTCAGTCAGTCGGCCAGTCAGCCAGTAAGCCATTTGCTGCAGTCAACCAGCCAGTCATTCAGTCAGTCGGCCAGTTAGCCAGACAGCCAGTCAGCCTGCCATTTGCTGCAGTCAGCCAGAAAGCCAGACAGCTAGTCAGCCAGCCAGCCTGCCAGTCAGTCGGCCAGTCAGCCATTTGCTGCAGTCAGCCAGCCAGTCAGCCAGCCAGACAGCCACCCAGCCCGTCAGTCATTCAGCCAGTCAGCCACTCATTTGCATTTGCTGCAGTCAGCCAGCCAGCCAGCCAGCCAGCAAGTCAGTCAGCCAGCAAGTCAGTCAGGCAGTCAGTTAGCCAAACAGCAAGTCAGTCAGCCAGCTAGTCAGTCCGACAGTCAGCCAGTCATCCAGCCAACCAGCCAGCCAGCCAGCCAGACATGTTGAAAAGCAATACAATATATTACTAAAGCCAATACATGACAAATATCCAACCCAGCATAGAGGAGAAGAGAGCTATCATTTTTATTTAACTAGGCAAGTCAGTTAAGAACAAATTCTTATTTTCAATGACGGTCTAGGAACAGTGGGTTAACTGCCTTGTTCAGGGGCAGAACGACAGATTTTTTACCTTGTCAGCTCAGGGATTCGATCTTGCAACCTTTCGGTTACTGGCCCAATCACTAGGCTACCTGCCGCTCCTATTATCAGGAGTGTTACTGAGGAAATGAAAGGGATAAGGCTCGGCTTCTAGATATTGAGATATTAAAATGCAAGGCCCTGTAGATGTGGGGACATTAAAGGAACTGTCTAGCCCCTGCTGATGCAGGACTATTAAAGGGATGGTGGAGCCCTGTTAGATGCAGGGACATTAAAGAGACGGTTCAGTCTCCTGCTGATGCAGGAATATTAAAGGGATGGTGGAGTCCTGTTAGATACAGGGACATTAAAGAGACGGTTCAGTCTCCTGCTGATGCAGGAATATTAAAGGGATGGTGGAGCCCTGTTAGATACAGGGACATTAAAGAGACGGTTCAGTCTCCTGTGGATTCTGGAATATTAAAGGGATGGTGGAACCCTGTTAGATGCAGGGACATTAAAGAGACGGTTCAGTCTCCTGTGGATTCTGGAATATTAAAGGGATGGTGGAACCCTGTTAGATGCAGGGACATTAAAGAGACGGTTCAGTCTCCTGTGGATTCTGGAATATTAAAGGGATGGTGGAACCCTGTTAGATGCAGGGACATTAAAGAGACGGTTCAGTCTCCTGTGGATTCTGGAATATTAAAGGGATGGTGGAGCCCTGTTAGATACAGGGACATTAAAGAGACGGTTCAGTCTCCTGTGGATTCTGGAATATTAAAGGGATGGTGGAGCCCTGTTAGATACAGGGACATTAAAGAGACGGTTCAGTCTCCTGTGGATTCTGGAATATTAAAGGGATGGTGGAGCCCTGTTAGATGCAGGGACATTGAAGAGACGGTTCAGTCTCCTGTGGATTCTGGAATATTAAAGGGATGGTGGAGCCCTGTTAGATACAGGGACATTAAAGAGACGGTTCAGTCTCCTGTGGATTCTGGAATATTAAAGGGATGGTGGAGCCCTGTTAGATACAGGGACATTAAAGAGACGGTTCAGTCTCCTGTAGGGCAGCGTGTCCACATAGGCTGGCCTGCATACTGTGACCCAGGAGATGGAGGACGAAGGGATAATCTGTGACATGGTGAAGTTGGATCCAGGTGCAGAGAAGAGACCGGACGAGGAATCAGTGGTTAAGGATAAACATAATACTTTACTGAGAAACGGTAACGGAAGGATCACAGTAACCCTGGGAAACCAATAACTAAGTCTTGAAAACTCACTCGGGAGACAAACTCACTCGGCACACAGTTGAAGATTTTAAAGGACAACAGACAACAAACCTCTTTTAACAGGGAGAATAATGAGTAAATAGGACACAACCTGAGTGAGGATAACGTCTCTAGGACGTCTCTGCTGTCCTCTGGTGACAGGTGGAACCATGACAACCTGAGTGAGGATAACGTCTCTAGGACGTCTCTGCTGTCCTCTGGTGACAGGTGGAACCATGACAACCTGAGTGGGGTTAATGTCTCTAGGACGTCTCTGCTGTCCTCTGGTGACAGGTGGAACCATGACAACCTGAGTGTGGTTAATGTCTCTAGGACGTCTCTGCTGTCCTCTGGTGACAGGTGGAACCATGACAACCTGAGTGTGGTTAATGTCTCTAGGACGTCTCTGCTGTCCTCTGGTGACAGGTGGAACCAGGACAACCTGAGTGTGGTTAATGTCTCTAGGACGTCTCTGCTGTCCTCTGGTGACAGGTGGAACCATGACAACCTGAGTGTGGTTAATGTCTCTAGGACGTCTCTGCTGTCCTCTGGTGACAGGTGGAACCATGACAACCTGAGTGTGGTTAATGTCTCTAGGACGTCTCTGCTGTCCTCTGGTGACAGGTGGAACCATGACAACCTGAGTGTGGTTAATGTCTCTAGGACGTCTCTGCTGTCCTCTGGTGACAGGTGGAACCAGGACAACCTGAGGGTGGTTAATGTCTCTAGGACGTCTCTGCTGTCCTCTGGTGACAGGTGGAACCATGACAACCTGAGTGTGGTTAATGTCTCTAGGACGTCTCTGCTGTCCTCTGGTGACAGGTGGAACCAGGACAACCTGAGTGTGGTTAATGTCTCTAGGACGTCTCTGCTGTCCTCTGGTGACAGGTGGAACCATGACAACCTGAGTGTGGTTAATGTCTCTAGGACGTCTCTGCTGTCCTCTGGTGACAGGTGGAACCATGACAACCTGAGTGTGGTTAATGTCTCTAGGACGTCTCTGCTGTCCTCTGGTGACAGGTGGAACCATGACAACCTGAGTGTGGTTAATGTCTCTAGGACGGTCTCTGCTGTCCTCTGGTGACAGGTGGAACCAGGACAACCTGAGTCTGGTTAATGTCTCTAGGACGTCTCTGCTGTCCTCTGGTGACAGGTGGAACCAGGACATTAATCCCAGGGTTACATTCAGGTGTAAAGCAGCCCAACTCTACAGGACAACCACAACATGAATAGACTTTTGATTTAAACCGCTAATCCTAACGTTAACATTAAACCTGTAACATGTAACACTGATCCTAATCCTAACATTAAACCTTTAACATGTAACACTGATCCTAATCCTAACGTTAACATTAAACCTAATCTAAACCAATTAATTTGACCATAATGTTTGGATTTAGGACATTTCCACATTATTGACTTCAACAATCACCAACATTATGCCATTGACTTGTACCACTAATCTTAACCTACTCTGTGACCTTAAACATAATTCTAACACAAACCCCTAAACATTACTTTAACCATCATGTTTTATTTGAGATTTACTGATTATCGAGATTTAACAGATTTACATCATAGAAAAAATATTTATTTAATGTTAAAATCTATATGTAGAGCTGTTGGTGGAGTTGTCAGCAGTCATACTGCCCTATCTGTAACCAGCCAGCTGTCAGCAGTCATACTGCCCTATCTGTAACCAGTCAGCTGTTAGTGGAGCTGTCAGCTGTCATACTGCCCTATCTGTAACCAGCCAGCTGTTGGTGGAGCTGTCAGCAGTCATACTGCCCTATCTGTAACCAGTCAGCTGTTAGTGGAGCTGTCAGCTGTCATACTGCCCTATCTGTAACCAGCCAGCTGTTGGTGGAGCTGTCAGCAGTCATACTGCCCTATCTGTAACCAGCCAGCTGTTGGTGGAGCTGTAAGCAGTCATACTGCCCTATCTGTAACCAGCCAGCTGTTAGTGGAGCTGTCAGCAGTCATACTGCCCTATCTGTAACCAGTCAGCTGTTGGTGGAGCTGTCAGCAGTCATACTGCCCTATCTGTAACCAGTCAGCTGTTAGTGGAGCTGTCTGCAGTCATACTGCCCTATCTGTAACCAGCCAGCTGTCAGCTGTCATACTGCCCTATCTGTAACCAGCCAGCTGTTAGTGGAGCTGTCAGCAGTCATACTGCCCTATCTGTAACCAGCCAGCTGTTAGTGGAGCTGTCAGCAGTCATACTGCCCTATCTGTAACCAGTCAGCTGTTAGTGGAGCTGTCAGCAGTCATACTGCCCTATCTGTAACCAGCCAGCTGTTAGTGGAGCTGTCAGCTGTCATACTGCCCTATCTGTAACCAGTCAGCTGTTAGTGGAGCTGTCAGCAGTCATACTGCCCTATCTGTAACCAGTCAGCTGTTAGTGGAGCTGTCAGCAGTCATACTGCCCTATCTGTAACCAGTCAGCTGTTAGTGGAGCTGTCAGCTGTCATACTGCCCTATCTGCAACCAGTCAGCTGTCAGCAGTCATACTGCCCTATCTGTAACCAGCCAGCTGTTAGTGGAGCTGTCAGCAGTCATACTTCCCTATCTGTAACCAGTCAGCTGTTAGTGGAGCTGTCAGCAGTCATACTGCCCTATCTGTAACCAGTCAGCTGTTAGTGGAGCTGTCTGCAGTCATACTGCCCTATCTGTAACCAGTCAGCTGTCAGCAGTCATACTGCCCTATCTGTAACCAGTCAGCTGTCAGCAGTCATACTGCCCTATCTGTAACCAGCCAGCTGTTAGTGGAGCTGTCAGCTGTCATACTGCCCTATCTGTAACCAGCCAGCTGTTGGTGGAGCTGTCAGCAGTCATACTGCCCTATCTGTAACCAGTCAGCTGTTAGTGGAGCTGTCAGCAGTCATACTGCCCTATCTGTAACCAGCCAGCTGTTAGTGGAGCTGTCAGCTGTCATACTGCCCTATCTGTAACCAGTCAGCTGTTAGTGGAGCTGTCAGCAGTCATACTGCCCTATCTGTAACCAGTCAGCTGTTAGTGGAGCTGTCAGCAGTCATACTGCCCTATCTGTAACCAGTCAGCTGTTAGTGGAGCTGTCAGCTGTCATACTGCCCTATCTGCAACCAGTCAGCTGTCAGCAGTCATACTGCCCTATCTGTAACCAGCCAGCTGTTAGTGGAGCTGTCAGCAGTCATACTTCCCTATCTGTAACCAGTCAGCTGTTAGTGGAGCTGTCAGCAGTCATACTGCCCTATCTGTAACCAGTCAGCTGTTAGTGGAGCTGTCAGCAGTCATACTGCCCTATCTGTAACCAGCCAGCTGTCAGCAGTCATACTGCCCTATCTGTAACCAGTCAGCTGTTAGTGGAGCTGTCTGCAGTCATACTGCCCTATCTGTAACCAGTCAGCTGTCAGCAGTCATACTGCCCTATCTGTAACCAGTCAGCTGTCAGCAGTCATACTGCCCTATCTGTAACCAGCCAGCTGTTAGTGGAGCTGTCAGCTGTCATACTGCCCTATCTGTAACCAGCCAGCTGTTGGTGGAGCTGTCAGCAGTCATACTGCCCTATCTGTAACCAGCCAGCTGTTAGTGGAGCTGTCAGCAGTCATACTGCCCTATCTGTAACCAGCCAGCTGTTAGTGGAGCTGTCAGCAGTCATACTGCCCTATCTGTAACCAGTCAGCTGTTAGTGGAGCTGTCAGCAGTCATACTGTCCTATCTGTAACCAGTCGGCTGTCAGCAGTCATTCTGCGCTATCTGTAACCAGTCAGCTGTTAGTGGAGCTGTCAGCAGTCATACTGCCCTATCTGTAACCAGCCAGCTGTCAGCAGTCATACTGCCCTATCTGTAACCAGTCAGCTGTTAGTGGAGGTGTCAGCAGTCATACTCCCCTATCTGTAACCAGCCAGCTGTCTGCAGTCATACTGCCCTATCTGTAACCAGTCAGCTGTCAGCAGTCATACTGCCCTATCTGTAACCAGTCAGCTGTCAGCAGTCATACTGCCCTATCTGTAACCAGTCAGCTGTTAGTGGAGCTGTCAGCAGTCATACTGCCCTATCTGTAACCAGTCAGCTGTTAGTGGAGCTGTCAGCAGTCATACTGCCCTATCTGTAACCAGTCAGCTGTTAGTGGAGCTGTCAGCAGTCATACTGCCCTATCTGTAAACAGCCAGCTGTTAGTGGAGCTGTCAGCAGTCATACTGCCCTATCTGTATCCAGTCAGCTGTTAGTGGAGCTGTCAGCAGTCATACTGCCCTATATGTAACCAGCCAGCTGTTAGTGGAGCTGTCAGCAGTCATACTTCCCTATCTGCAACCAGTCAGCTGTCAGCAGTCATACTGCCCTATCTGTAACCAGCCAGCTGTTAGTGGAGTTGTCAGCAGTCATACTGCCCTATCTGTATCCAGTCAGCTGTTAGTGGAGCTGTCAGCAGTCATACTGCCCTATATGTAACCAGCCAGCTGTTAGTGGAGCTGTCAGCAGTCATACTGCCCTATCTGCAACCAGTCAGCTGTCAGCAGTCATACTGCCCTATCTGTAACCAGTCAGCTGTTAGTGGAGCTGTCAGCAGTCATACTGCCCTATCTGTAACCAGCCAGCTGTTAGTGGAGCTGTCAGCAGTCATACTGCCCTATCTGTAACCAGTCAGCTGTTAGTGGAGCTGTCAGCAGTCATACTGCCCTATCTGTAACCAGCCAGCTGTTAGTGGAGCTGTCAGCAGTCATACTGCCCTATCTGTAACCAGTCAGCTGTTAGTGGAGCTGTCAGCAGTCATTCTGCCCTATCTGTAACCAGTCAGCTGTCAGCTGTCATACTGCCCTATCTGTAACCAGCCAGCTGTTGGTGGAGCTGTCAGCAGTCATACTGCCCTATCTGTAACCAGCCAGCTGTTGGTGGAGCTGTCAACAGTCATACTGCCCTATCTGTAACCAGCCAGCTGTTAGTGGAGCTGTCAGCAGTCATACTGCCCTATCTGTAACCAGCCAGCTGTTAGTGGAGCTGTCAGCAGTCATACTGCCCTATCTGTAACCAGTCAGCTGTTAGTGGAGCTGTCAGCAGTCATACTGTCCTATCTGTAACCAGTCGGCTGTCAGCAGTCATACTGCGCTATCTGTAACCAGTCAGCTGTTAGTGGAGCTGTCAGCAGTCATACTGCCCTATCTGTAACCAGCCAGCTGTCAGCACTCATACTGCCCTATCTGTAACCAGTCAGCTGTTAGTGGAGGTGTCAGCAGTCATACTGCCCTATCCGTAACCAGCCAGCTGTCAGCAGTCATACTGCCCTATCTGTAACCAGTCAGCTGTCAGCAGTCATACTGCCCTATCTGTAACCAGTCAGCTGTTAGTGGAGCTGTCAGCAGTCATACTGCCCTATCTGTAACCAGTCAGCTGTTAGTGGAGCTGTCAGCAGTCATACTGCCCTATCTGTAACCAGTCAGCTGTTAGTGGAGCTGTCAGCAGTCATACTGCCCTATCTGTAACCAGCCAGCTGTTAGTGGAGCTGTCAGCAGTCATACTGCCCTATCTGTATCCAGTCAGCTGTTAGTGGAGCTGTCAGCAGTCATACTGCCCTATATGTAACCAGCCAGCTGTTAGTGGAGCTGTCAGCAGTCATACTGCCCTATCTGCAACCAGTCAGCTGTCAGCAGTCATACTGCCCTATCTGTAACCAGCCAGCTGTTAGTGGAGCTGTCAGCAGTCATACTGCCCTATCTGTATCCAGTCAGCTGTTAGTGGAGCTGTCAGCAGTCATACTGCCCTATATGTAAACAGCCAGCTGTTAGTGGAGCTGTCAGCAGTCATACTGCCCTATCTGCAACCAGTCAGCTGTCAGCAGTCATACTGCCCTATCTGTAACCAGTCAGCTGTTAGTGGAGCTGTCAGCAGTCATACTGCCCTATCTGTAACCAGCCAGCTGTTAGTGGAGCTGTCAGCAGTCATACTGCCCTATCTGTAACCAGTCAGCTGTTAGTGGAGCTGTCAGCAGTCATACTGCCCTATCTGTAACCAGCCAGCTGTTAGTGGAGCTGTCAGCAGTCATACTGCCCTATCTGTAACCAGTCAGCTGTTAGTGGAGCTGTCAGCAGTCATACTGCCCTATCTGTAACCAGTCAGCTGTCAGCAGCCGTACTGCCCTATCTGTAACCAGTCAGCTGTTAGTGGAGCTGTCAGCAGTCATACTGCCCTATCTGTAACCAGTCAGCTGTTAGTGGAGCTGTCAGCAGTCATACTGCCCTATCTGTAACCAGTCAGCTGTCAGCAGTCATACTGCCCTATCTGTAACCAGTCAGCTGTCAGCAGTCATACTGCCCTATCTGTAACCAGTCAGCTGTCAGCAGTCATACTGCCCTATCTGTAACCAGTCAGCTGTCAGCTGTCATACTGCCCTATCTGTAACCAGTCAGCTGTCAGCAGTCATACTGCCCTATCTGTAACCAGTCAGCTGTCAGCAGTCATACTGCCCTATCTGTAACCAGTCAGCTGTCAGCAGTCATACTGCCCTATCTGTAACCAGTCAGCTGTCAGCAGTCATACTGCCCTATCTGTAACCAGTCAGCTGTCAGCAGTCATACTGCCCTATCTGTAACCAGTCAGCTGTCAGCAGTCATACTGCCCTATCTGTAACCAGTCAGCTGTCAGCAGTCATACTGCCCTATCTGTAACCAGTCAGCTGTCAGCAGTCATACTGCCCTATCTGTAACCAGTCAGCTGTCAGCAGTCATACTGCCCTATCTGTAACCAGTCAGCTGTCAGCAGTCATACTGCCCTATCTGTAACCAGTCAGCTGTCAGCAGTCATACTGCCCTATCTGTAACCAGTCAGCTGTCAGCAGTCATACTGCCCTATCTGTAACCAGTCAGCTGTCAGCAGTCATACTGCCCTATCTGTAAACAGTCAGCTGTCAGCAGTCATACTGCCCTATCTGTAACCAGTCAGCTGTCAGCAGTCATACTGCCCTATCTGTAACCAGTCAGCTGTCAGCAGTCATACTGCCCTATCTGTAACCAGTCAGCTGTCAGCAGTCATACTGCCCTATCTGTAACCAGTCAGCAGTCATACTGCCCTATCTGTAACCAGTCAGCTGTCAGCAGTCATACTGCCCTATCTGTAACCAGTCAGCTGTCAGCAGTCATACTCCCCTATCTGTAACCAGTCAGCTGTCAGCAGTCATACTGCCCTATCTGTAACCAGTCAGCTGTCAGCAGTCATACTGCCCTATCTGTAACCAGTCAGCTGTCAGCAGTCATACTGCCCTATCTGTAACCAGTCAGCTGTCAGCAGTCATACTGCCCTATCTGTAACCAGTCAGCTGTCAGCAGTCATACTGCCCTATCTGTAACCAGTCAGCTGTCAGCAGTCATAGTGCCCTATCTGTAACCAGTCAGCTGTCAGCAGTCATACTGCCCTATCTGTAACCAGTCAGCTGTCAGCAGTCATACTGCCCTATCTGTAACCAGTCAGCTGTCAGCAGTCATACTGCCCTATCTGTAACCAGTCAGCTGTCAGCAGTCATACTGCCCTATCTGTAACCAGTCAGCTGTCAGCTGTCATACTGCCCTATCTGTAACCAGTCAGCTGTCAGCAGTCATACTGCCCTATCTGTAACCAGTCAGCTGTCAGCTGTCATACTGCCCTATCTGTAACCAGTCAGCTGTAAGCAGTCATACTGCCCTATCTGTAACCAGTCAGCTGTCAGCAGTCATACTGCCCTATCTGTAACCAGTCAGCTGTCAGCAGTCATACTGCCCTATCTGTAACCAGTCAGCTGTCAGCAGTCATACTGCCCTATCTGTAACCAGTCAGCTGTCAGCAGTCATACTGCCCTATCTGTAACCAGTCAGCTGTCAGCAGTCATACTGCCCTATCTGTAACCAGTCAGCTGTCAGCAGTCATACTGCCCTATCTGTAACCAGTCAGCTGTCAGCAGTCATACTGCCCTATCTGTAACCAGTCAGCTGTCAGCAGTCATACTGCCCTATCTGTAACCAGTCAGCTGTCAGCAGTCATACTGCCCTATCTGTAACCAGTCAGCTGTCAGCAGTCATACTGCCCTATCTGTAACCAGTCAGCTGTCAGCAGTCATACTGCCCTATCTGTAACCAGTCAGCTGTCAGCAGTCATACTGCCCTATCTGTAACCAGTCAGCTGTCAGCAGTCATACTGCCCTATCTGTAACCAGTCAGCTGTCAGCAGTCATACTGCCCTATCTGTAACCAGTCAGCTGTCAGCAGTCATACTGCCCTATCTGTAACCAGTCAGCTGTCAGCAGTCATACTGCCCTATCTGTAACCAGTCAGCTGTTAGCAGTCATACTGCCCTATCTGTAACCAGTCAGCAGTCATACTGCCCTATCTGTAACCAGTCAGCTGTCAGCAGTCATACTGCCCTATCTGTAACCAGTCAGCTGTCAGCAGTCATACTGCCCTATCTGTAACCAGTCAGCTGTCAGCAGTCATACTGCCCTATCTGTAACCAGTCAGCTGTCAGCAGTCATACTGCCCTATCTGTAACCAGTCAGCTGTCAGCAGTCATACTGCCCTATCTGTAACCAGTCAGCTGTCAGCAGTCATACTGCCCTATCTGTAACCAGTCAGCTGTCAGCAGTCATACTGCCCTATCTGTAACCAGTCAGCAGTCATACTGCCCTATCTGTAACCAGTCAGCTGTCAGCAGTCATACTGCCCTATCTGTAACCAGTCAGCTGTCAGCAGTCATACTTCCCTATCTGTAACCAGTCAGCTGTCAGCAGTCATACTGCCCTATCTGTAACCAGTCAGCTGTCAGCAGTCATACTGCCCTATCTGTAACCAGTCAGCTGTCAGCAGTCATACTGCCCTATCTGTAACCAGCCAGCTGTCAGCAGTCATACTGCCCTATCTGTAACCAGTCAGCTGTCAGCAGTCATACTGCCCTATCTGTAACCAGTCAGCTGTCAGCAGTCATACTGCCCTATCTGTAACCAGTCAGCTGTCAGCAGTCATACTGCCCTATCTGTAACCAGTCAGCTGTCAGCAGTCATACTGCCCTATCTGTAACCAGTCAGCTGTCAGCAGTCATACTGCCCTATCTGTAACCAGTCAGCTGTCAGCAGTCATACTGCCCTATCTGTAACCAGTCAGCTGTCAGCAGTCATACTTCCCTATCTGTAACCAGTCAGCTGTCAGCAGTCATACTGCCCTATCTGTAACCAGTCAGCTGTCAGCAGTCATACTGCCCTATCTGTAACCAGTCAGCTGTCAGCAGTCATACTGCCCTATCTGTAACCAGTCAGCTGTCAGCAGTCATACTGCCCTATCTGTAACCAGTCAGCTGTCAGCAGTCATACTGCCCTATCTGTAACCAGTCAGCTGTCAGCAGTCATACTGCCCTATCTGTAACCAGTCAGCTGTCAGCAGTCATACTGCCCTATCTGTAACCAGTCAGCTGTCAGCAGTCATACTGCCCTATCTGTAACCAGTCAGCTGTCAGCAGTCATACTGCCCTATCTGTAACCAGTCAGCTGTCAGCAGTCATACTGCCCTATCTGTAACCAGTCAGCTGTCAGCAGTCATACTGCCCTATCTGTAACCAGTCAGCTGTCAGCAGTCATACTGCCCTATCTGTAACCAGTCAGCTGTCAGCTGTCATACTGCCCTATCTGTAACCAGTCAGCTGTCAGCAGTCATACTGCCCTATCTGTAACCAGTCAGCTGTCAGCAGTCATACTGCCCTATCTGTAACCAGTCAGCTGTCATACTGCCCTATCTGTAACCAGTCAGCTGTCAGCAGTCATACTGCCCTATCTGTAACCAGTCAGCTGTCAGCAGTCATACTGCCCTATCTGTAACCAGTCAGCTGTCAGCTGTCATACTGCCCTATCTGTAACCAGTCAGCTGTCAGCAGTCATACTGCCCTATCTGTAACCAGTCAGCTGTCAGCAGTCATACTGCCCTATCTGTAACCAGTCAGCTGTCATACTGCCCTATCTGTAACCAGTCAGCTGTCAGCAGTCATACTGCCCTATCTGTAACCAGTCAGCTGTCAGCAGTCATACTGCCCTATCTGTAACCAGTCAGCTGTCATACTGCCCTATCTGTAACCAGTCAGCTGTCAGCAGTCATACTGCCCTATCTGTAACCAGTCAGCTGTTAGTGGAGCTGTCTGCAGTCATACTGCCCTATCTGTAACCAGTCAGCTGTCAGCAGTCATACTGCCCTATCTGTAACCAGTCAGCTGTCAGCAGTCATACTGCCCTATCTGTAACCAGCCAGATGTTAGTGGAGCTGTCAGCTGTCATACTGCCCTATCTGTAACCAGCCAGCTGTTGGTGGAGCTGTCAGCAGTCATACTGCCCTATCTGTAACCAGTCAGCTGTTAGTGGAGCTGTCAGCAGTCATACTGCCCTATCTGTAACCAGCCAGCTGTTAGTGGAGCTGTCAGCTGTCATACTGCCCTATCTGTAACCAGTCAGCTGTTAGTGGAGCTGTCAGCAGTCATACTGCCCTATCTGTAACCAGTCAGCTGTTAGTGGAGCTGTCAGCAGTCATACTGCCCTATCTGTAACCAGTCAGCTGTTAGTGGAGCTGTCAGCTGTCATACTGCCCTATCTGCAACCAGTCAGCTGTCAGCAGTCATACTGCCCTATCTGTAACCAGCCAGCTGTTAGTGGAGCTGTCAGCAGTCATACTTCCCTATCTGTAACCAGTCAGCTGTTAGTGGAGCTGTCAGCAGTCATACTGCCCTATCTGTAACCAGTCAGCTGTTAGTGGAGCTGTCAGCAGTCATACTGCCCTATCTGTAACCAGCCAGCTGTCAGCAGTCATACTGCCCTATCTGTAACCAGTCAGCTGTCAGCAGTCATACTGCCCTATCTGTAACCAGTCAGCTGTCAGCAGTCATACTGCCCTATCTGTAACCAGCCAGCTGTTAGTGGAGCTGTCAGCTGTCATACTGCCCTATCTGTAACCAGCCAGCTGTTGGTGGAGCTGTCAGCAGTCATACTGCCCTATCTGTAACCAGCCAGCTGTTAGTGGAGCTGTCAGCAGTCATACTGCCCTATCTGTAACCAGCCAGCTGTTAGTGGAGCTGTCAGCAGTCATACTGCCCTATCTGTAACCAGTCACTTGTTAGTGGAGCTGTCAGCAGTCATACTGTCCTATCTGTAACCAGTCGGCTGTCAGCAGTCATACTGCGCTATCTGTAACCAGTCAGCTGTTAGTGGAGCTGTCAGCAGTCATACTGCCCTATCTGTAACCAGCCAGCTGTCAGCAGTCATACTGCCCTATCTGTAACCAGTCAGCTGTTAGTGGAGGTGTCAGCAGTCATACTGCCCTATCTGTAACCAGCCAGCTGTCAGCAGTCATACTGCCCTATCTGTAACCAGTCAGCTGTCAGCAGTCATACTGCCCTATCTGTAACCAGTCAGCTGTTAGTGGAGCTGTCAGCAGTCATACTGCCCTATCTGTAACCAGTCAGCTGTTAGTGGAGCTGTCAGCAGTCATACTGCCCTATCTGTAACCAGTCAGCTGTTAGTGGAGCTGTCAGCAGTCATACTGCCCTATCTGTAAACAGCCAGCTGTTAGTGGAGCTGTCAGCAGTCATACTGCCCTATCTGTATCCAGTCAGCTGTTGGTGGAGCTGTCAGCAGTCATACTGCCCTATATGTAACCAGCCAGCTGTTAGTGGAGCTGTCAGCAGTCATACTTCCCTATCTGCAACCAGTCAGCTGTCAGCAGTCATACTGCCCTATCTGTAACCAGCCAGCTGTTAGTGGAGTGTTCAGCAGTCATACTGCCCTATCTGTATCCAGTCAGCTGTTAGTGGAGCTGTCAGCAGTCATACTGCCCTATATGTAACCAGCCAGCTGTTAGTGGAGCTGTCAGCAGTCATACTGCCCTATCTGCAACCAGTCAGCTGTCAGCAGTCATACTGCCCTATCTGTAACCAGTCAGCTGTTAGTGGAGCTGTCAGCAGTCATACTGCCCTATCTGTAACCAGCCAGCTGTTAGTGGAGCTGTCAGCAGTCATACTGCCCTATCTGTAACCAGTCAGCTGTTAGTGGAGCTGTCAGCAGTCATACTGCCCTATCTGTAACCAGCCAGCTGTTAGTGGAGCTGTCAGCAGTCATACTGCCCTATCTGTAACCAGTCAGCTGTTAGTGGAGCTGTCAGCAGTCATACTGCCCTATCTGTAACCAGTCAGCTGTCAGCTGTCATACTGCCCTATCTGTAACCAGCCAGCTGTTGGTGGAGCTGTCAGCAGTCATACTGCCCTATCTGTAACCAGCCAGCTGTTGGTGGAGCTGTCAACAGTCATACTGCCCTATCTGTAACCAGCCAGCTGTTAGTGGAGCTGTCAGCAGTCATACTGCCCTATCTGTAACCAGCCAGCTGTTAGTGGAGCTGTCAGCAGTCATACTGCCCTATCTGTAACCAGTCAGCTGTTAGTGGAGCTGTCAGCAGTCATACTGTCCTATCTGTAACCAGTCGGCTGTCAGCAGTCATACTGCGCTATCTGTAACCAGTCAGCTGTTAGTGGAGCTGTCAGCAGTCATACTGCCCTATCTGTAACCAGCCAGCTGTCAGCACTCATACTGCCCTATCTGTAACCAGTCAGCTGTTAGTGGAGGTGTCAGCAGTCATACTGCCCTATCTGTAACCAGCCAGCTGTCAGCAGTCATACTGCCCTATCTGTAACCAGTCAGCTGTCAGCAGTCATACTGCCCTATCTGTAACCAGTCAGCTGTTAGTGGAGCTGTCAGCAGTCATACTGCCCTATCTGTAACCAGTCAGCTGTTAGTGGAGCTGTCAGCAGTCATACTGCCCTATCTGTAACCAGTCAGCTGTTAGTGGAGCTGTCAGCAGTCATACTGCCCTATCTGTAACCAGCCAGCTGTTAGTGGAGCTGTCAGCAGTCATACTGCCCTATCTGTATCCAGTCAGCTGTTAGTGGAGCTGTCAGCAGTCATACTGCCCTATATGTAACCAGCCAGCTGTTAGTGGAGCTGTCAGCAGTCATAGTGCCCTATCTGCAACCAGTCAGCTGTCAGCAGTCATACTGCCCTATCTGTAACCAGCCAGCTGTTAGTGGAGCTGTCAGCAGTCATACTGCCCTATCTGTATCCAGTCAGCTGTTAGTGGAGCTGTCAGCAGTCATACTGCCCTATATGTAACCAGCCAGCTGTTAGTGGAGCTGTCAGCAGTCATACTGCCCTATCTGCAACCAGTCAGCTGTCAGCAGTCATACTGCCCTATCTGTAACCAGTCAGCTGTTAGTGGAGCTGTCAGCAGTCATACTGCCCTATCTGTAACCAGCCAGCTGTTAGTGGAGCTGTCAGCAGTCATACTGCCCTATCTGTAACCAGTCAGCTGTTAGTGGAGCTGTCAGCAGTCATACTGCCCTATCTGTAACCAGCCAGCTGTTAGTGGAGCTGTCAGCAGTCATACTGCCCTATCTGTAACCAGTCAGCTGTTAGTGGAGCTGTCAGCAGTCATACTGCCCTATCTGTAACCAGTCAGCTGTCAGCAGCCGTACTGCCCTATCTGTAACCAGTCAGCTGTTAGTGGAGCTGTCAGCAGTCATACTGCCCTATCTGTAACCAGTCAGCTGTTAGTGGAGCTGTCAGCAGTCATACTGCCCTATCTGTAACCAGTCAGCTGTCAGCAGTCATACTGCCCTATCTGTAACCAGTCAGCTGTCAGCAGTCATACTGCCCTATCTGTAACCAGTCAGCTGTCAGCAGTCATACTGCCCTATCTGTAACCAGTCAGCTGTCAGCTGTCATACTGCCCTATCTGTAACCAGTCAGCTGTCAGCAGTCATACTGCCCTATCTGTAACCAGTCAGCTGTCAGCAGTCATACTGCCCTATCTGTAACCAGTCAGCTGTCAGCAGTCATACTGCCCTATCTGTAACCAGTCAGCTGTCAGCAGTCATACTGCCCTATCTGTAACCAGTCAGCTGTCAGCAGTCATACTGCCCTATCTGTAACCAGTCAGCTGTCAGCAGTCATACTGCCCTATCTGTAACCAGTCAGCTGTCAGCAGTCATACTGCCCTATCTGTAACCAGTCAGCTGTCAGCAGTCATACTGCCCTATCTGTAACCAGTCAGCTGTCAGCAGTCATACTGCCCTATCTGTAACCAGTCAGCTGTCAGCAGTCATACTGCCCTATCTGTAACCAGTCAGCTGTCAGCAGTCATACTGCCCTATCTGTAACCAGTCAGCTGTCAGCAGTCATACTGCCCTATCTGTAACCAGTCAGCTGTCAGCAGTCATACTGCCCTATCTGTAAACAGTCAGCTGTCAGCAGTCATACTGCCCTATCTGTAACCAGTCAGCTGTCAGCAGTCATACTGCCCTATCTGTAACCAGTCAGCTGTCAGCAGTCATACTGCCCTATCTGTAACCAGTCAGCTGTCAGCAGTCATACTGCCCTATCTGTAACCAGTCAGCAGTCATACTGCCCTATCTGTAACCAGTCAGCTGTCAGCAGTCATACTGCCCTATCTGTAACCAGTCAGCTGTCAGCAGTCATACTCCCCTATCTGTAACCAGTCAGCTGTCAGCAGTCATACTGCCCTATCTGTAACCAGTCAGCTGTCAGCAGTCATACTGCCCTATCTGTAACCAGTCAGCTGTCAGCAGTCATACTGCCCTATCTGTAACCAGTCAGCTGTCAGCAGTCATACTGCCCTATCTGTAACCAGTCAGCTGTCAGCAGTCATACTGCCCTATCTGTAACCAGTCAGCTGTCAGCAGTCATAGTGCCCTATCTGTAACCAGTCAGCTGTCAGCAGTCATACTGCCCTATCTGTAACCAGTCAGCTGTCAGCAGTCATACTGCCCTATCTGTAACCAGTCAGCTGTCAGCAGTCATACTGCCCTATCTGTAACCAGTCAGCTGTCAGCAGTCATACTGCCCTATCTGTAACCAGTCAGCTGTCAGCTGTCATACTGCCCTATCTGTAACCAGTCAGCTGTCAGCAGTCATACTGCCCTATCTGTAACCAGTCAGCTGTCAGCTGTCATACTGCCCTATCTGTAACCAGTCAGCTGTAAGCAGTCATACTGCCCTATCTGTAACCAGTCAGCTGTCAGCAGTCATACTGCCCTATCTGTAACCAGTCAGCTGTCAGCAGTCATACTGCCCTATCTGTAACCAGTCAGCTGTCAGCAGTCATACTGCCCTATCTGTAACCAGTCAGCTGTCAGCAGTCATACTGCCCTATCTGTAACCAGTCAGCTGTCAGCAGTCATACTGCCCTATCTGTAACCAGTCAGCTGTCAGCAGTCATACTGCCCTATCTGTAACCAGTCAGCTGTCAGCAGTCATACTGCCCTATCTGTAACCAGTCAGCTGTCAGCAGTCATACTGCCCTATCTGTAACCAGTCAGCTGTCAGCAGTCATACTGCCCTATCTGTAACCAGTCAGCTGTCAGCAGTCATACTGCCCTATCTGTAACCAGTCAGCTGTCAGCAGTCATACTGCCCTATCTGTAACCAGTCAGCTGTCAGCAGTCATACTGCCCTATCTGTAACCAGTCAGCTGTCAGCAGTCATACTGCCCTATCTGTAACCAGTCAGCTGTCAGCAGTCATACTGCCCTATCTGTAACCAGTCAGCTGTCAGCAGTCATACTGCCCTATCTGTAACCAGTCAGCTGTCAGCAGTCATACTGCCCTATCTGTAACCAGTCAGCTGTTAGCAGTCATACTGCCCTATCTGTAACCAGTCAGCAGTCATACTGCCCTATCTGTAACCAGTCAGCTGTCAGCAGTCATACTGCCCTATCTGTAACCAGTCAGCTGTCAGCAGTCATACTGCCCTATCTGTAACCAGTCAGCTGTCAGCAGTCATACTGCCCTATCTGTAACCAGTCAGCTGTCAGCAGTCATACTGCCCTATCTGTAACCAGTCAGCTGTCAGCAGTCATACTGCCCTATCTGTAACCAGTCAGCTGTCAGCAGTCATACTGCCCTATCTGTAACCAGTCAGCTGTCAGCAGTCATACTGCCCTATCTGTAACCAGTCAGCAGTCATACTGCCCTATCTGTAACCAGTCAGCTGTCAGCAGTCATACTGCCCTATCTGTAACCAGTCAGCTGTCAGCAGTCATACTTCCCTATCTGTAACCAGTCAGCTGTCAGCAGTCATACTGCCCTATCTGTAACCAGTCAGCTGTCAGCAGTCATACTGCCCTATCTGTAACCAGTCAGCTGTCAGCAGTCATACTGCCCTATCTGTAACCAGCCAGCTGTCAGCAGTCATACTGCCCTATCTGTAACCAGTCAGCTGTCAGCAGTCATACTGCCCTATCTGTAACCAGTCAGCTGTCAGCAGTCATACTGCCCTATCTGTAACCAGTCAGCTGTCAGCAGTCATACTGCCCTATCTGTAACCAGTCAGCTGTCAGCAGTCATACTGCCCTATCTGTAACCAGTCAGCTGTCAGCAGTCATACTGCCCTATCTGTAACCAGTCAGCTGTCAGCAGTCATACTGCCCTATCTGTAACCAGTCAGCTGTCAGCAGTCATACTTCCCTATCTGTAACCAGTCAGCTGTCAGCAGTCATACTGCCCTATCTGTAACCAGTCAGCTGTCAGCAGTCATACTGCCCTATCTGTAACCAGTCAGCTGTCAGCAGTCATACTGCCCTATCTGTAACCAGTCAGCTGTCAGCAGTCATACTGCCCTATCTGTAACCAGTCAGCTGTCAGCAGTCATACTGCCCTATCTGTAACCAGTCAGCTGTCAGCAGTCATACTGCCCTATCTGTAACCAGTCAGCTGTCAGCAGTCATACTGCCCTATCTGTAACCAGTCAGCTGTCAGCAGTCATACTGCCCTATCTGTAACCAGTCAGCTGTCAGCAGTCATACTGCCCTATCTGTAACCAGTCAGCTGTCAGCAGTCATACTGCCCTATCTGTAACCAGTCAGCTGTCAGCAGTCATACTGCCCTATCTGTAACCAGTCAGCTGTCAGCAGTCATACTGCCCTATCTGTAACCAGTCAGCTGTCAGCTGTCATACTGCCCTATCTGTAACCAGTCAGCTGTCAGCAGTCATACTGCCCTATCTGTAACCAGTCAGCTGTCAGCAGTCATACTGCCCTATCTGTAACCAGTCAGCTGTCATACTGCCCTATCTGTAACCAGTCAGCTGTCAGCAGTCATACTGCCCTATCTGTAACCAGTCAGCTGTCAGCAGTCATACTGCCCTATCTGTAACCAGTCAGCTGTCAGCTGTCATACTGCCCTATCTGTAACCAGTCAGCTGTCAGCAGTCATACTGCCCTATCTGTAACCAGTCAGCTGTCAGCAGTCATACTGCCCTATCTGTAACCAGTCAGCTGTCATACTGCCCTATCTGTAACCAGTCAGCTGTCAGCAGTCATACTGCCCTATCTGTAACCAGTCAGCTGTCAGCAGTCATACTGCCCTATCTGTAACCAGTCAGCTGTCATACTGCCCTATCTGTAACCAGTCAGCTGTCAGCAGTCATACTGCCCTATCTGTAACCAGTCAGCAGTCATACTGCCCTATCTGTAACCAGTCAGCTGTCAGCAGTCATACTGCCCTATCTGTAACCAGTCAGCTGTCAGCTGTCATACTGCCCTATCTGTAACCAGTCAGCTGTCAGCAGTCATACTTCCCTATCTGTAACCAGTCAGCTGTCAGCAGTCATACTGCCCTATCTGTAACCAGTCAGCTGTCATACTGCCCTATCTGTAACCAGTCAGCTGTCAGCAGTCATACTGCCCTATCTGTAACCAGTCAGCTGTCAGCAGTCATACTGCCCTATCTGTAACCAGTCAGCTGTCATACTGCCCTATCTGTAACCAGTCAGCTGTCAGCAGTCATACTGCCCTATCTGTAACCAGTCAGCTGTCAGCAGTCATACTGCCCTATCTGTAACCAGTCAGCAGTCATACTGCCCTATCTGTAACCAGTCAGCTGTCAGCAGTCATACTGCCCTATCTGTAACCAGTCAGCTGTCAGCAGTCATACTGCCCTATCTGTAACCAGTCAGCTGTCAGCAGTCATACTGCCCTATCTGTAACCAGTCAGCTGTCAGCAGTCATACTGCCCTATCTGTAACCAGTCAGCTGTCAGCAGTCATACTGCCCTATCTGTAACCAGTCAGCTGTCAGCAGTCATACTGCCCTATCTGTAACCAGTCAGCTGTCAGCAGTCATACTGCCCTATCTGTAACCAGTCAGCAGTCATACTGCCCTATCTGTAACCAGTCAGCTGTCAGCAGTCATACTGCCCTATCTGTAACCAGTCAGCTGTCAGCAGTCATACTGCCCTATCTGTAACCAGTCAGCTGTCAGCAGTCATACTGCCCTATCTGTAACCAGTCAGCTGTCAGCAGTCATACTGCCCTATCTGTAACCAGTCAGCTGTCAGCAGTCATACTGCCCTATCTGTAACCAGTCAGCTGTCAGCAGTCATACTGCCCTATCTGTAACCAGTCAGCTGTAGCAGTCATACTGCCCTATCTGTAACCAGTCAGCTGTCAGCAGTCATACTGCCCTATCTGTAACCAGTCAGCTGTCAGCAGTCATACTGCCCTATCTGTAACCAGTCAGCTGTCAGCAGTCATACTGCCCTATCTGTAACCAGTCAGCTGTCAGCAGTCATACTGCCCTATCTGTAACCAGTCAGCTGTCAGCAGTCATACTGCCCTATCTGTAACCAGTCAGCTGTCAGCAGTCATACTGCCCTATCTGTAACCAGTCAGCTGTCAGCAGTCATACTGCCCTATCTGTAACCAGTCAGCTGTCAGCAGTCATACTGCCCTATCTGTAACCAGTCAGCTGTCAGCAGTCATACTGCCCTATCTGTAACCAGTCAGCTGTCAGCAGTCATACTGCCCTATCTGTAACCAGTCAGCTGTCAGCAGTCATACTGCCCTATCTGTAACCAGTCAGCTGTCAGCAGTCATACTGCCCTATCTGTAACCAGTCAGCTGTCAGCAGTCATACTGCCCTATCTGTAACCAGTCAGCTGTCAGCAGTCATACTGCCCTATCTGTAACCAGTCAGCTGTCAGCAGTCATACTGCCCTATCTGTAACCAGTCAGCTGTCAGCAGTCATACTGCCCTATCTGTAACCAGTCAGCTGTCAGCAGTCATACTGCCCTATCTGTAACCAGTCAGCTGTCAGCAGTCATACTGCCCTATCTGTAACCAGTCAGCTGTCAGCAGTCATACTGCCCTATCTGTAACCAGTCAGCTGTCAGCAGTCATACTGCCCTATCTGTAACCAGTCAGCTGTCAGCAGTCATACTGCCCTATCTGTAACCAGTCAGCTGTCAGCAGTCATACTGCCCTATCTGTAACCAGTCAGCTGTCAGCAGTCATACTGCCCTATCTGTAACCAGTCAGCTGTCAGCAGTCATACTGCCCTATCTGTAACCAGTCAGCTGTCAGCAGTCATACTGCCCTATCTGTAACCAGTCAGCTGTCAGCAGTCATACTGCCCTATCTGTAACCAGTCAGCAGTCAGCAGTCATACTGCCCTATCTGTAACCAGTCAGCTGTCAGCAGTCATACTGCCCTATCTGTAACCAGTCAGCTGTCAGCAGTCATACTGCCCTATCTGTAACCAGTCAGCTGTCAGCAGTCATACTGCCCTATCTGTAACCAGTCAGCTGTCAGCAGTCATACTGCCCTATCTGTAACCAGTCAGCAGTCATACTGCCCTATCTGTAACCAGTCAGCAGTCATACTGCCCTATCTGTAACCAGTCAGCAGTCATACTGCCCTATCTGTAACCAGTCAGCAGTCATACTGCCCTATCTGTAACCAGTCAGCAGTCATACTGCCCTATCTGTAACCAGTCAGCTGTCATACTGCCCTATCTGTAACCAGTCAGCAGTCATACTGCCCTATCTGTAACCAGTCAGCTGTCAGCAGTCATACTGCCCTATCTGTAACCAGTCAGCTGTCAGCAGTCATACTGCCCTATCTGTAACCAGTCAGCAGTCATACTGCCCTATCTGTAACCAGTCAGCAGTCATACTGCCCTATCTGTAACCAGTCAGCAGTCATACTGCCCTATCTGTAACCAGTCAGCAGTCATACTGCCCTATCTGTAACCAGTCAGCAGTCATACTGCCCTATCTGTAACCAGTCAGCAGTCATACTGCCCTATCTGTAACCAGTCAGCAGTCATACTGCCCTATCTGTAACCAGTCAGCAGTCATACTGCCCTATCTGTAACCAGTCAGCAGTCATACTGCCCTATCTGTAACCAGTCAGCAGTCATACTGCCCTATCTGTAACCAGTCAGCAGTCATACTGCCCTATCTGTAACCAGTCAGCAGTCATACTGCCCTATCTGTAACCAGTCAGCTGTCAGCAGTCATACTGCCCTATCTGTAACCAGTCAGCAGTCATACTGCCCTATCTGTAACCAGTCAGCAGTCATACTGCCCTATCTGTAACCAGTCAGCAGTCATACTGCCCTATCTGTAACCAGTCAGCAGTCATACTGCCCTATCTGTAACCAGTCAGCAGTCATACTGCCCTATCTGTAACCAGTCAGCTGTCATACTGCCCTATCTGTAACCAGTCAGCAGTCATACTGCCCTATCTGTAACCAGTCAGCTGTCAGCAGTCATACTGCCCTATCTGTAACCAGTCAGCTGTCAGCAGTCATACTGCCCTATCTGTAACCAGTCAGCAGTCATACTGCCCTATCTGTAACCAGTCAGCAGTCATACTGCCCTATCTGTAACCAGTCAGCAGTCATACTGCCCTATCTGTAACCAGTCAGCAGTCATACTGCCCTATCTGTAACCAGTCAGCAGTCATACTGCCCTATCTGTAACCAGTCAGCAGTCATACTGCCCTATCTGTAACCAGTCAGCAGTCATACTGCCCTATCTGTAACCAGTCAGCAGTCATACTGCCCTATCTGTAACCAGTCAGCAGTCATACTGCCCTATCTGTAACCAGTCAGCAGTCATACTGCCCTATCTGTAACCAGTCAGC
>NC_092092.1:85798444-85940944 GCF_045679555.1 Salvelinus alpinus
TATCTACTATTCACTATTCACTCTCCACTATCTACAATCCTATATCTACTATCTACTATCCACTATCACTATCTACTACCTGCTACCTCCGGTATCCCTCTTCGCACTGCTCCATAGAATCCCAGGCGGGCTCTGGCACTCTCCCTGGGTCGACCGGCCACCTCTACCTCCTCCCAGGTTGTCTCATGCCCCTGGCCACGCTGCTCCTCTTTACCACGCTGCTTGGTCCTTTGGTGGTGGGAAGTTCTGTCACGGCTTTTGAAGGATGAGGACCAAGGTGCGGTGTTGTGAGCGTACATTTTCTTTATTAACTCAAAAGGACTCCGAACAAAACAATAAACACTACAACAACAAACCGTGAAGCTCAAAGGCTAAGTGCCCTAAACAAAGTCAACTTCCCACAAAGACAGGTGGGAAAAAGCTACCTAAGTATGGTTCCCAATCAGAGACAACGATAGACAGGGCTACCTAAGTATGGTTCTCAATCAGAGACAACGATAGACAGGGCTACCTAAGTATGGTTCTCAATCAGAGACAACGATAGACAGGGCTACCTAAGTATGGTTCTCAATCAGAGACAACGATAGACAGGGCTACCTAAGTATGGTTCTCAATCAGAGACAACGAAAGACAGGGCTACCTAAGTATGGTTCTCAATCAGAGACAACGAAAGACAGCTGTCCCTGATTGAGAACCATACCCGGCCAAAACATAGAAATAGAAAACCATAGAAACACAAAACATAGAATGCCCACCCCAACTCACGCCCTGACCAAACCAAATTCGAACCAGAACCCTTTTGGTTACTTTCCCAACACTCTTAACTGCTAGGCTAGCTGCAGTATTGTGAATGAATGTGTCTGTCTGTCCGTCTGTCCGTCTGTCTGTCTGTCTGTCTGTCTGTCTGTCTGTCTGTCTGTCTGTCTGTCTGTCTGCCTGTCTGCCTGTCTGCCTGTCTGTCTGCACAAAGAGGGCAACATCCTGCTCCACTGACAAGGATTATTTTAGTCAAGACCTGCACTCAGGAGCCTTTCTAAAAGCTGGGCTAATAAATTCCTGTCACCGCGGCTCTCTGTCAACACAAACACACACACAAACACACACACACGCACACAGTATCCGTCACCCCAGCCTGGCGTGCTTTAAAGTGCTTAATGTGCTTTACCATTGTTGAATTAAAATATACAAGGTGTCTGGCTTAAAGATGCATGTGGAGAGCTCTGGCATGACACAGCATCGATTACAATGGTACCTGGGCTCAATAAATCTGGCATGACACAGCATCGATTACAATGGTAACTGGGCTCAATAAATCTGGCATGACACAGCATCGATTACAATGGTACCTGGGCTCAATAAATCTGGCATGACACAGGATCTATTACAATGGTACCTGGGCTCAATAAATCTGGCATGACACAGCATCTATTACAATGGTACCTGGGCTCAATAAATCTAACATGACACAGCATCTATTACAATGGTACCTGGGCTCAATAAATCTAACATGACACAGCATCTATTACAATGGTACCTGGGCTCAATAAATCTAACATGACACAGCATTTATTACAATGGTACCTGGGCTCAATAAATCTAACATGACACAGCATCTATTACAATGGTACCCGGGCTCAATAAATCTAACATGACACAGCATCTATTACAATGGTACCTAGGCTCAATAAATCTAACATGACACAGCATTTATTACAATGGTACCTGGGCTCAATAAATCTAACATGACACAGCATCTATTACAATGGTACCTGGGCTCAATAAATCTAACATGACACAGCATCTATTACAATGGTACCTAGGCTCAATACATATCACAGATTTACTGGTGAATGGTACCAGTACGCATACGCGCACACACACACACACACACACACACACACACACACACACACACACACACACACACACACACACACACACACACACACACACACACACACACACACACACACACCATATCATTACCGCTAATTACCGCTAAGTGCTTTGATTGCGTTGATTAGAATAATTGGTTTCCTTGTCAACATTATTTCCTTGTTCTCACCAATGATTGTATATATACACTAAATTACTGATATGGTTGCACTGTGTTGAAGTCACCATGCCTCCATCTTGGCTCTCCCTCACCATTGTGTTAACGTCACCATGCCTCCATCTTGGCTCTCCCCCACCATTCTGTTAAAGTCACCATGCCTCCATCTTGGCTCTCCCCCACTATTGTGTTGAAGTCACCATGCCTCCATCTTGGCTCTCCCCCACTATTGTGTTGAAGTCACCGTGCCTCCATCTTGGCTCTACACCACCATTGTGTTGAAGTCACCATGCCTCCATCTTGGCTCTCCCCCACCATTGTGTTGAAGTCACCATGCCTCCATCTTGGCTCTCCCCCACCATTGTGTTTAAGTCACCATGCCTCCATCTTGGCTCTCCCCCACCATTGTGTTGAAGTCACCATGCCTCCATCTTGGCTCTCCCCCACCATTGTGTTGAAGTCACCATGCCTCCATCTTGGCTCTCCCCCACCATTGTGTTGAAGATCACCATGCCTGCCATCTCTGGCTCTCCCCCACCATTGTGTTGAAGTCACCATGCCTCCATCTTGGCTCTCCCCCACTATGTGTTGTCGAAGTCAACGTGCCTCCATCTTGGCTCTCCCCCACCATTGTGTTGAAGTCACCATGCCTCCATCTTGGCTCTCCCCCACCATTGTGTTGAAGTCACCATGCCTCCATCTTGGCTCTCCCCCACCATTGTGTTGAAGTCAACGTGCCTCCATCTTGGCTCTCCCCCACCATTGTATTGAAGCCACCGTGCCTCCATCTTGGCTCTCCCCCACCATTGTGTTGAAGTCACCATGCCTCCATCTTGGCTCTCCCCCACCATTGTGTTGAAGTCACCATGCCTCCATCTTGGCTCTCCCCCACCATTGTGTTGAAGTCAACGTGCCTCCATCTTGGCTCTCCCCCACCATTGTATTGAAGCCACCGTGCCTCCATCTTGGCTCTCCCCCACCATTGTTTTGAAGTCACCATGCCTCCATCTTGGCTCTCCCCCACCATTGTGTTGAAGTCACCATGCCTCCATCTTGGCTCTCCCCCACCATTGTAATTGTTTTGGGGGAAACTATAAAAATTCATTTATTAATGTCTACATTACTTTTGCAACATGTATTCTATTACAGACACCTTAATGCATACTTTTAAATAATATGTGATCTAAACATAACAAATTAAAAAAATATGATTTTTTTTTAGAGATGATGTCACGGCCGTTAACAGAAGAGGACCAAGGTGTAGCGTGGTGAGCGTACATTTTCTTTTATTAATAAAAATGACGCCGAACAAAACAATAAACACTACAACAACAAACCGTGAAGCTAAAGGCTATGTGCCCTAAACAAAGTCAACTTCCCACAAAGACAGGTGGAAAAAGGGCTACCTAAGTATGGTTCCCAATCAGAGATAACGATGGACTGCTGCCTCTGATTGAGAACCATACCCGGCCGAACACAAAGAAATAGAAAACATAGAACATAGAATTCCCACCCCAACTCACGCCCTGACCAAACCAAAATAGAGACATAAAAATTATCTCTAAGGTCAGGGCGTGACAGATGACTAATGTTACTGTCCCCACTACAACAACAAGAGACTTAAATACTGCCATTTTGTCCTATAAACATGTAATTGAAATATCTTAGAATTCCCTGCATTCCTATGGAGGACTGCTCCTACGGTGGGGAGCCAATATGGCCGACCGGTGGCTACGGCCAAAACATAGCATCAGCAATCCAGGGTTTAAATACATCATTGGTGGTAATCAGAGATTCCCATTGCCAGCTGAAGTATCACCTCTCCAGCAGCCAGGGTTAGTGTGGAGCACTCTCAGCAGCTGTGTACAGAAATGGGCTAGCCATTAGGGCAGTTCTGGCTATTGCAGATGGGCTGGTCCGTCTTTAGCCCAGTGGGCCGGTCTAAGTCTGGGGATTTCCAGAACAACCATTATTTGACAAACAATGAGGATCTCAAGGGAAAAAATTGTATGGTGTTTGAGAAATGCTCGGGCTGATTTCTGGACCCAGTCCTTCCCTGGTCGTGTAAGGATGTTTCTGTAAGGCAGTAGAAACTTCCAGCATTGTTCGAGGAGGCTACAGCAGGCTAGTGACTATAAGAGTCCATGTAATCACAAATGGCTGGGTTATTGTTTTACAGGCAGCAGGAAACGCTCAGATTTCTAGGTTTGTGCATTAAACATGATGCAACTTAATCAAATATTAAAGAGCTCTATTGAAGCCATACAGGTTGACTCACAAATGACACCTTACTCCCTTTATAGTGCACTACTTTTGACCAGAGCCCTATGGGCCCGATGAGCCCTAAAGTAGTGCCCTTTATAGGGAACAGGGAGCCATTTGGTACACACCCAACAGTCTGAACCTGAAAAATTGATTCCTGTGTTTCTCCTGTTCTTGCTGAGTACCTGTGTGTGTGTGTGTGTGTGTGTGTGTGTGTGTGTGTGTGTGTGTGTGTGTGTGTGTGTGTGTGTGTGTGTGTGTGTGTGTGTGTGTGTGTGTGTGTGTGTGTGTGTGTGTGTGTGTGTGTGTGTGTGTGTGTGTGTGTGTGTGTGTGTGTGTGTGTGTGTGTGTGTGTGTGTGTGTGTGTGTGTGTGTGTGTGTGTGTGTGTGTGTGTGTGTGTGTGTGTGTGTGTGTGTGTGTGTGTGTGTGTGTGTGTCTGTGCTGTTACAGTCTGTCTTCCTGAGTGCCCTGTCTCGTCCCAGTATGTTATGTTGACAACTTGGCAGTGTACCTGTGACTGACATAAGAGACCAACCAGCTTGTCCTATTTCAGTCAGTCAGCCTGACAACACTGAGGAGTCCCAAATAGCACCTTCTTCCCTATATAGGAAGCATAGGGCTCTGGTCAGAAGTGGGGCTGCTATAATAGGGAGCCATTTGGTACACATGTCAATGTATAACATAAGAACACCAGCAGTACAAAGACATTGGTTACCAGGCCAACATGCTATACAGACATTGGTTACCAGGCCAACATGCTATACAGACATTGATTACCAGGCCAACATGCTATAAAGACATTGGTTACCAGGCCAACATGCTATAAAGACATTGGTTACCAGGCCAAAATGCTATAAAGACATTGGTTACCAGGCCAACATGCTATACAGACATTGGTTATCAGGCAAACATGCTATACAGACATTGGTTAACAGGCCAACATGCTATAAAGACATTGGTTACCAGGCCAACATGCTATAAAGACATTGGTTACCAGGCCAACATGCTATAAAGACATTGGTTACCAGGCCAACATGCTATAAAGACATTGGTTACCAGGCCAACATGCTATACAGACATTGGTTACCAGGCCAACATGCTATAAAGACATCGGTTACCAGGCCAATATGCTATAAAGACATTGGTTACCAGGCCAACATGCTATACATTGGAGGCCTCCCTCCCTCCATCCCTCTAGCGGCCTCCCTCCCTCCATCTCTCCCTCCCTCCATCCCTCCCTCCATCTAGCGGCCTCCCTCCCTCCATCTCTCCCTCCCTCCATCTCTCCCACCCTCTAGCGGCCTCCCTCTCTCCATCCCTCCCTCCATCTAGCGGCCTCCCTCCCTCCATCCCTCCCTCCCTTCATCTCTCCCTCCCTCCAGCGGCCTCCCTCCCTCCATCCCTCCATCCCTCCCTCCCTTCATCCCTCCCTACCTCTAGCGTCCTCCCTCCCTCCATCTCTCCCTCCCTCTAGCGGCCTCCCTCCCTCCATCTCTCCCTCCCTCCATCTCTCCCTCCCTCCCTCCCTCCCTCCCTCCCTCCCTCCCTCCCTCCCTTTAGCGGCCTCCCTCCCTCCATCCATCCCTCCCTCCATCTAGCGGCCTCCCTCCCTCCATCTCTCCCTCCCTCCATCTCTCCCTCCCTCTAGCGGCCTCCCTCCCTCCATCCATCCCTCCCTCCATCTAGCGGCCTCCCTCCCTCCATCTCTCCCTCCCTCCATCTCTCCCTCCCTCTAGCGGCCTCCCTCCCTCCCTCCACCTCTCCCTCCATCCATCCCTCCCTCCATCTAGCGGCCTCCCTCCCTCCATCTCTCCCTCCCTCCATCTCTCCCTCCCTCTAGCGGCCTCCCTCCCTCCATCTCTCCCTCCCTCTAGCGGCCTCCCTCCCTCCCTCCCTCCCTCCCTCTAGCGGCCTCCCTCCCTCCATCTCTCCCTCCCTTCATCCCTCCCTCCCTCCCTCTAGCGGCCTCCCTCCCTCCATCTCACCCTCTCTCCATCCCTCCCTCCCTTCATCTCTCCCTCCCTCCATCCCTCCCTCCCTCTAGCGGCCTCCCTCCCTCTCTCCCTCCCTCTAGCGGCCTCCCTCCCTCCATCCCTCCCTCCCTCCATCTCTCCCTCCCTCTAGTGGCCTCCCTCCCTCCATCTCTCCCTCCCTCTAGCGGCCTCCCTCCATCTCTCCCTCCCTCCATCTCTCCCTCCCTCCATCTCTCCCTCCCTCTAGCGGCCTCACTCCCTCCATCTCTCCCTCCATCTAGCGGCCTCCCTCCCTCCATCTCTCCCTCCCTCTAGCGGCCTCCCTCCCTCCATCTCTCCCTCCCTCTAGCGGCCTCCCTCCCTCCATCCCTCCCTCCCTCCATCTCTCCCTCCCTCCAGCTGGCTCCTTCTCTCCCTCACTCACTCCACATCTCCCTCCAGCTGGCTCCTTCTCTCCTTCACTCACTCCACATCTCCCTCCAGCTGGCTCCTTCTCTCCCTCACTCACTCCACATCTCCCTCCAGCTGGCTCCTTCCCTCCCTCACTCAATCCACATCTCCCTCCAGCTGGCTCCTTCTCTCCTTCACTCACTCCACATCTCCCTCCAGCTGGCTCCTTCTCTCCCTCACTCACTCCACATCTCCCTCCAGCTGGCTCCTTCTCTCCCTCACTCACTCCACATCTCCCTCCAGCTGGCTCCTTCTCTCCTTCACTCACTCCACATCTCCCTCCAGCTGGCTCCTTCTCTCCCTCACTCACTCCACATCTCCCTCCAGCTGGCTCCTTCTCTCCCTCACTCACTCCACATCTCCCTCCAGCTGGCTCCTTCTCTCCTTCACTCACTCCACATCTCCCTCCAGCTGGCTCCTTCTCTCCCTCACTCACTCCACATCTCCCTCCAGCTGGCTCCTTCTCTCCCTCACTCAATCCACATCTCCCTCCAGCTGGCTCCTTCTCTCCTTCACTCACTCCACATCTCCCTCCAGCTGGCTCCTTCTCTCCCTCACTCACTCCACACCTCCCTCTAGCTGCGTCCCTCCAACTCCCTCGCTCGCTCCCTACATCTCCACCTCCCCCCCTCCCCACACCTCCCTCAGCCTCCCCCCGGCCCTTTTCCCTCCATCAAAGCCAGTCAGTTTCATAATAAATGATAGTGGGGGACAATGCTCTATTTTAGCTGCAGAATCATCAGTCATGCTAAGGCGAGACAGGGGTTGCGTCCCAAATAGTGCACTACATTAGATCAGGGCCATATGCAGTCTAGTCAAAAGTAGTGCACTACATAGGGAACAGGGTGCCATTTGGGATGAAGCCAGAGACCCCAGAGTTTCATCATTTTACACTATTGCTCACATTTTGACTGCCCAAAGCAGCAGAAGAACAGAGAGAGAGAGAGAGAGAGAGAGAGAGAGAGAGAGAGAGAGAGAGAGAGAGAGAGAGAGAGAGAGAGAGAGAGAGAGAGAGAGCGAGAGAGAGAGAGAGAGAGAGAGAGAGAGAGAGAGAGAGAGAGAGAGAGAGAGAGAGAGAGAGAGAGAGAGAGAGACAAAAGTCTCGACACCACAGCAGAACAGTCCACACCAGACCCTGACCATAGAGTCAACATCACAGCAGAACAGACAAAAGAAAAAACCCAAGCCCAGCAGCTCTCACCCCCCCTGAGCACCCCCCCTGTCAGCCACCCTGATAGCCCTCCTGACAACCCCCCCACACCCACTGAGAACAAACACAAGACACAGATTGTTCTCCTTATGGACTCAATGGGAAATATATAGAAGAAAAAAAACTTTTTCCCAAACACAGTGTGTCTAAACTCTGGTGTCCAAACACCCAGCGCGCCCTAGACCTTCTGTCTGAGGACAAACTAGGCTCACCTAGCCACATAATAATACACACAGGCACAAACGACCTGAGAGCAAAGCAGGAAAGGGTGGCCACAGCACTGAAGGGAGTGATTGAAAAAGCTTCTTCTACTTTCCCCAATGCACAAGTGGTTATCTCCACCCTGCTACCACGAAAAGACTTCCACCCTGCTACAATACAGCGGGTAAACGCAAGCATTTCCCGTGACTGTGCCTCAAAACCAAATGTTTTCCTGGCCCACCACTCCACCCTGGACTTGAACAGCCTCTATGACCAGGTCCACCTCTATAAGGCAGCAGTGCCCACCTTTGTCCGGACTCTAAAGGACATCGCTCTCAAACGCAGCCCCAACACTTCACACAGGAGCAACAGATCAATAGACACCCCACCCAGACCAGCGAGACACCCTCCAAGACCTGCAGGACCCCCCCGTGGACCTACACATAGAGGACCCACGCCAAGAGGACTTACATCCAGACCACAGCACCCCCAGACACATCCACACCCCCACCCCAACCAATCAACACCCCCCCACATCAACCATGCCCACACCCCATTTAGGCCCCCTCAGGACAGACCTATGCCACTCCTGCCCACCCCATGCACCCCACCCCCGCAAAGAGAGCATCAACATGGAAGTCACACATACGCCCAGGTAGTGAGCGGGCAAACAGGCCCAACCCCCACTCTTACACTCGCCCAAGCCAACGGCATGTACCAGATGCTCAGCAGGCTCTGCTCACACTTACTGGCCTGAGGCCAAACCACACGGCCAACAACATTGGACACTTTATGGAACAAAAAGCCTTCACTATATCATCCTGGAATATCCAAGGCCTGAGGTCATCTGCCTTTGGCCTAAAGAGCAGGAACACGGACTTCACCAAAGAAATCGGTAATGCAGACATTGTCATCCTGCAAGAAACATGGTATAGCGGAGACGGACCCACTGGTTGCCCTCTAGGTTACAGAGAGCTGGTAGTCCCATCCACCAAACTACCAGGTGTGAAACAGGGAAGGGACTCAGGGGGAATGCTAATTTGGTATAGAGCAGACCTAACTCACTCCATTAAATTAATCAAAACAGGAACATTTTACATTTGGCTAGAAATTCAAAAGGAAATTATCTTAACAGAGAAAAATGTCCTCCTGTGTGCTACCTATATCCCCCCACTAGAATCCCCATACTTTAATAAAGACAGCTTCTCCATCCTGGAGGGGGAAATCAATCATTTCCAGGCCCAGGGACATGTATTAGTCTGTGGCGACCTAAATGCCAGAACTGGACAAGAACCTGACACCCTCAGCACACAGGGGGACAAACACCTGCCTGCAGGTGACAGCATTCCCTCCCCCATATGCCCCCCTAGGCACAACTATGACAACATAACCAACAAAAACGGGTCACAACTCCTGCAGCTCTGTCGCACGCTGGGTATGTACATAGTCAATGGTAGGCTTCGAGGGGACTCCTATGGTAGGTTCACCTATAGCTCATCTCTTGGCAGTAGCACTGTAGACTACTTTATCACTGACCTCAACCCAGAGTCTCTCAGAGCGTTCACAGTCAGCCCACTGACACCCCTATCAGACCACAGCAAAATCACAGTCTACTTGAACAGAGCAATACTCAATCATGAGGCATCAAAGCCAAAGGAACTGAGTAACATTAAGAAATGCTATAGATGGAAGGAATGCAGTTTGGAAACCTACCAAAAAACAATTAGGCAACAGCAAATTCAATCCCTTTTAGACAACTTCCTGGGTAAAATGTTCCACTGCAATAGTGAAGGTGTAAACTTGGCAGTAGAAAATCTTAACAGTATATTTGACCTCTCAGCTTCCCTATCAAATCTAAAAATCTCAAATAGAAAACCGAAGAAAATGAACAACAATGACAAATGGTTTGATAAAGAATGCAAAAATCTAAGAAATAAATTGAGGAACCTGTCCAACCAAAAACATAGAGACCCGGAAAACCTGAGTCTACGCCTTCACTATGGCGAATCACTAAAACAATACAGAAATACACTACGGAAAAAGAAGGAACAGCACGTCAGAAATCAGCTCAATGTAATTGAAGACTCCATAGACTCTAACCAATTCTGGGAAAATTGGAAAACACTAAACAAACAACAACACGAAGAATTATCTATCCAAAATGGAGATGTATGGGTAAACCACTTCTCCAATCTTTTTGGCTCTATAACAAAGAATAAAGAACAAAAACATATACATGATCAAATACAAATCCTAGAATCAACTATTAAAGACTACCAGAACCCATTGGATTCTCCAATTACCTTGAATGAGTTACAGGACAAAATAAAAACCCTCAAACCCAAAAAGGCCTGTGGTGTTGATGGTATCCTTAATGAAATGATCAAATATACAGACAACAAATTCCAATTGGCTATACTAAAACTCTTTAACATCGTCCTTAGCTCTGGCATCTTCCCCAATATTTGGAACCAAGGACTGATCACCCCAATCCACAAAAGTGGAGACAAATTTGACCCCAATAACTACCGTGGAATATGCGTCAACAGTAACCTTGGGAAAATACTCTGCATTATCATTAACAGCAGACTCGTACATTTCCTCAATGAAAACGATGTACTGAGCAAATGTCAAATTGGCTTTTTACCAAATTACCGTACAACAGACCATGTATTCACCCTACACACCCTAATTGACAACCAAACAAACCAAAACAAAGGCAAAGTCTTCTCATGCTTTGTTGATTTCAAAAAAGCCTTCGACTCAATTTGGCATGAGGGTCTGCTATACAAATTGATGGAAAGTGGTGTTGGGGGTAAAACATACGACATTATAAAATCCATGTACACAAACAACAAGTGTGCGGTTAAAATTGGCAAAAAACACACACATTTCTTCACACAGGGTCGTGGGGTGAGACAGGGATGCAGCTTAAGCCCCACCCTCTTCAACATATATATCAACGAATTGGCGCGGGCACTAGAACAGTCTGCAGCACCCGGTCTCACCCTACTAGAATCCGAAGTCAAATGTCTACTGTTTGCTGATGATCTGGTGCTTCTGTCACCAACCAAGGAGGGCCTACAGCAGCACCTAGATCTTCTGCACAGATTCTGTCAGACCTGGGCCCTGACAGTAAATCTCAGTAAGACCAAAATAATGGTGTTCCAAAAAAGGTCCAGTCACCAGGACCACAAATTCCATCTAGACACCGTTGCCCTAGAGCACACAAAAAACTATACATACCTCGGCCTAAACATCAGCACCACAGGTAACTTCCACAAAGCTGTGAACGATCTGAGAGACAAGGCAAGAAGGGCCTTCTATGCCATCAAAAGGAACATAAATTTCAACATACCAATTAGGATCTGGCTAAAAATACTTGAATCAGTCATAGAGCCCATTGCCCTTTATGGTTGTGAGGTCTGGGGTCCGCTCACCAACCAAGATTTCACAAAATGGGACAAACACCAAATTGAGACTCTGCATGCAGAATTCTGCAAAAATATCCTCCGTGTACAACGTAGAACACCAAATAATGCATGCAGAGCAGAATTAGGCCGATACCCACTAATTATCAAAATCCAGAAAAGAGCCGTTAAATTCTACAACCACCTAAAAGGAAGCGATTCTCAAACCTTCCATAACAAAGCCATCACCTACAGAGAGATGAACCTGGAGAAGAGTCCCCTAAGCAAGCTGGTCCTAGGGCTCTGTTCACAAACACAAACACACCCCACAGAGCCCCAGGACAACAGCACAATTAGACCCAACCAAATCATGAGAAAACAAAAAGATAATTACTTGACACATTGGAAAGAATTAACAAAAAAACAGAGCAAACTAGAATGTTATTTGGCCCTAAACAGAGAGTACACAGTGGCAGAATACCTGACCACTGTGACTGACCCAAACTTAAGGAAAGCTTTGACTATGTACAGACTCAGTGAGCATAGCCTTGCTATTGAGAAAGGCCGCCGTAGGCAGACATGGCTCTCAAGAGAAGACAGGCTATGTGCACACTGCCCACAAAATGAGGTGGAAACTGAGCTGCACTTCCTAACCTCCTGCCCAATGTATGACCATATTAGAGAGACATATTTCCCTCAGATTACACAGATCCACAAAGAATTCGAAAACAAATCCAATTTTGATAAACTCCCATATCTACTGGGTGAAATTCCACAGTGTGCCATCACAGCAGCAAGATTTGTGACCTGTTGCCACAAGAAAAGGGCAACCAGTGAAGAACAAACACCACTGTAAATACAACCCATATTTATGTTTATTTATTTTAACTTGTGTGCTTTAACCATTTGTACATTGTTACAACACTGCATATATATAATATGACATTTGTAATGTCTTTATTGTTTTGAAACTTCTGTATGTGTAATGTTTACTGTTCATTTTTATTGTTTATTTGACTTTTGTATATTACCTACCTCACTTGCTTTGGCAATGTTAACACATGTTTCCCATGCCAATAAAGCCCCTTGAATTGAATTGAATTGAATTGAGAGAGAGAGAGAGAGAGAGAGAGAGAGAGAGAGAGAGAGAGAGAGAGAGAGAGAGAGAGAGAGAGAGAGAGAGAGAGAGAGAGAGAGAGAGAGAGAGAGAGAGAGAGAGAGAGAGAGAGAGAGAGAGAGAGAGAGAGAGAGAGAGAGAGAGAGAGAGAGAGAGAGAGAGAGAGAGAGAGAGAGAGAGAGAGAGAGAGAGAGAGAGAGAGAGAGAGAGAGAGAGAGAGAGAGAGAGAGAGAGAGAGAGAGAGAGAGAGAGAGAGCATATCATCAGTATGTATATATGGTCATTGAGAAATATTGAAAATATAATACGTCGTTATGTATATATGGTCATTGAGAAACACTCCGTCCTGTGTGATGTAGAATAGTGAATATATTATATTAAAGAACATATAGAATAGTGAATATATTATATTAAAGAACATATAGAATAGTGAATATATTATATTAAAGAACATATAATACTGAATATATTAAACTAAAGAACGATTCTTTGCATTTCTGAGCTGTTCTTGTCATAATATGGACTTGGTCTTTGACAAATATGACTATCGCAGTTGTAAATGAGAACTTGTTCTCAACTTGCCTACCTGGTTAAACAAACTTCTCACGAGTCACCAACCCTGATCCGGTAGCACCCCCCAACTCACCCCACTGATTAGCACAGCTAGCATAGCGTCACAAGTAACTTGTAGCATCTAAATATCATTAAATCACAAGTCCAAGACACCAGATGAAAGATACAGGTCTTGTGAATAAAGCCACCATTTCAGATTTTTTAAATGTTTTACAGGGAAGACAGAATATGTAAATCTATTAGCTAACCACGTTAGCGGAGGACACGATATTTTTACCAGGCAGATTCGGCTAGGCGCCCACGTCCAGTTCACATGCACAACAGATATGATATAAAATCGTAAATTGGGTCTTACTATGGCTGATCTTTCATCAGAATGTTGATCAAAGTGTCCTTTGTCAAGATGAGTCGTTGTTTCCGTTCAGAATTCTTCCTAAGAGGCAGTTTAATCTGTAGAGCAAATTATGCTAATGCGAAAATATTACCCCCTGTATTCTCAAGAACAAAGGTCAAATAAATAAATAAATAAATACCACCCCTACCTTGTCACAACACAACTGATTGACTCAAACGCATTAAGGACGAATGAAAATCCACAAATGTACTTTTCAGAAGGCACAACTGTTAATTGAAATGAATTCCAGGTGACTACCTCATGAAGCTGGTTGAGAGAATGCCAAGAGTGTGCAAAGCTGTCATGATGGCAAAGTGCAGCTACTTTGAAGAATCTCAAATGTAAAATATATTTTGATTTGTTTAACACTTTTTTGGTTACTACACATATGTGTTATTTCATAGTTTTGATGTCTTCACTATTATTCTACTGTGAAGGAAATAGAATACATCTATCTCTCTGGGTTTTATCCCAAATGGCATATTATTTCCATCGGGCTCTGGTCAAAAGTAGTGCACTATATAGGGAATAGGGTGGGATTTGGGAAACAGTCTTTTACACTTTTTCGCACTGATGGGACACTCCCTCTGAATCGGTCTCAACCTCGGACAGACAAACACACCAACAGGGGTTCGTTATGTATATCCCCGAAGTAAAGGAAGAAGGAGGTGTGATAGGAAGTATTTCACACCTGAGCACCTGTCAACAGTGATCAATGTCATAACCCAGTCAGAACAGAACAAGCCCTGTGAGACAGTCTAGATATAGTCACTGTCTGAATACTGCTAATAGAGGACACCTGGGGACACACACACACACACACACACACACACACACACACACACACACACACACACACACACACACACACACACACACACACACACACACACACACACACACACACACACACACACACACACACACACACACACACACCATACACCACAAACACACGCAAACACACACACACTAAACACAAACACCAAACACACAAATACACACACACACACACACACACACACACACACACACACACACACACACACACACACACACACACACACACACACACACACACACACACACACACACACACACACATTCACCACATACACACCTCCCCCAACAGGACGGGTAGCCTCTCTCTCTTTGTCTATAACTGTCTAGTCCCAGCTGGGACTCTCTCTCTCTCTCTCTGTCTCTCTCTGTCTCTCTCTGTCTCTCTCTCTCTCTCTCTCTCTCTCTCTCTCTCTCTCTCTCTCTCTCTCTCTCTCTCTCTCTCTCTCTCTCTCTCTCTCTCTCTCTCTCTCTGTGTCTCTCTCTCTCTCTCTCTCTCTCTCTGTGTCTCTCTCTCTCTCTCTGTCTCTCTCTCTGTCTCTCTCTCTCTCTGTCTCTCTCTCTCTCTCTATCTCTGTCTCTCTCTCTCTTTTTTTCTGTCTATAACTGTCTAGTCCCCGCTGAGACTCTCTCACTCTCTCTGTCTCTTTCTCTCTGTCTCTCTCTCTCTGTCTCTTTCTCTCTGTCTCTCTCTCTCTGTCTATAACTGTTTACAGACGCGGTGTCTGGGGTGTCTTGACGGTGACATTGCTGCTTCTGACAGGTTCCTCTGCTCTGAGAACATTTAGGAAGATGGACACGCTGAGTTGAGATGGATGGGAGCTCATCATGACCTGTCCCTGTGAGCCATCAGGCCCCGGTGTGTTTGTGTTGAAGTGTTCGTGTGTCGCTCTCTCTGTGAGTGTGTGTGTGTGTTCATGCGTGTGTGTTTGTGTGCCCGCAGAATTTAAACCAAATGTGGCCCATAAATCTAACCTGCTGCTTACGGCTACCTACCTAACTAAAGGAAACTAATAGATAGCTTCAGAATAGAGCCATCCATTCTCCTCCCAGTTCTGTTCAATCCATTCTCCTCCCTGTTCTGTTCAATACATTCTCCTCCCTGTTCTGTTCAATCCATCCTTCTCCCTGTTCTGTTCAATCCATTCTCCTCCCTGTTCTGTTCAATACATTCTCCTCTCCTCCCTGTTCTGTTCAATCCATTCTCCTCCCTGTTCTGTTCAATCCATTCTCCTCCCTGTTCTGTTCAATACATTCTCCTCCCTGTTCTGTTCAATCCATTCTCCTCCCTGTTCTGTTCAATCCATTCTCCTCCCTTTTCTGTTCAATACATTCTCCTCCATTCTGTCTGTTTCCCAGGTCAATAAGTTGCGACTTCTGTTCTCCATTGTGCTGAAGACAGCTGTAGTGGGTTTTACCCCCAGGTTGTAGCACTGTGGAGAAAGATTTAGTGTGTTAGCTGACCCAACACACCTCCAGGCTGTTTATGGGCTATTTGAGCAAGAAGGAGAGTGATGGAGTGCTGCATCAGATGACCTGGCCACCTGATCACAACCCAATTGATATGGTTTGGGATGAGTTGGACAACAGAGTGAATGTGGGAACTCCGTCAAGACTGTTGGAAAAGCATTCCAGGTGAAGTTGGTTGATAGAATGCCAAGAGTGTGCAAAGCTGTCATCAAGGTAAAGGGTGGCTACTTTGAAGATTCTCAAATATTAAATATGTTTTGATTTGTTTAACACTTTTATGGTTACTACATGATTCCATATGTGTTATTTCAAAATGTTGATTTCTTTTGAAATCTTTGTGGGTCCGTGTAATCTGAGGGATATATTTGTCTCTAATATGGTCATACATTTGGCAGGATGTTACGAAGTGCAGCTCAGGTTCCGCCTCATTTTGTGGGCAGTGTTCTTCTCTTGAGAGCCAGGTCTGCCTTTGGCCGCCTTTCTCAATAGCAAGGATCACTGAGTCTTGTGTTGCTGTCCTGGGGCTCTTTGGGGTCTGTGTGTGTTTGTGAAAGAGCCCCTGGACCAGCTTGCTTAGGGGACTATTCTCCAGGTGTATTTCTCTGTAGGTGATGGTTTTGTTATGGAAGGTTTGGGAATCACTTCCTTTTAGGTGGTTGTAGAATTGAACGTCTATTTTCTGGATTTTGATTATTAGCAGTTATCGGCCTAATTCTGCTCTGCGTGCATTATTTGGTCTTTTACGTTGTACGCTGAGGATATTGTTGCAGAATTCTGCAATCAGAGTCTCAATTTGGTGTTTGTGCCATTTTGTGAATTCTTGGTTGGTGAGCGGACCCTAGACCTCACAACCATAGAGTGCAATGGGTTCTATAACTGATTCAAGTAATTTTAGCCAGATCCTAATTGGTATGTCGAATTATATGTTCCTTTTGATGGCATAGAAGGCCCTTCTTGTCTTATCTCTCAGCTCTTTCAAAGCTTTGTGGCAGTTAACCTTGGCGCTGATGTTTAGACCGAGGTATGTATCGTTTTTTGTGTCCTCTAGGGCAACGGTGTCTAGATGGAATTTGTATTCGTGGTCCTGGCACCTGGACCATTTTTGGAACACCATTATCTTGGTCTTACTGCAATTTACTGTCAGGGCCCAGGTCTGACAGGGCCCAGGTCTGACAGGGCCCAGGTCTGGTAGAATCTGTGCAGAAGATTTAGGTGCTGCTGTAGGCCCTCCTTGGTTGGTGACAGAAGCACCAGATCATCAGCAAACAGTAGACGTTTGACTTCAGATTCTAGTAGGGTGAGGCCGGGTGCTGCAGACTGTTCTAGTGCCCTCGCCAATTCGTTGATATATATGTTGAAGAGGGTGGGGCTTAAGCTGCATACCTGTCTCACCCCACGGCCCTGTGTTTTCTTTTGCCAATTTTAACCGCACACTTGTTGTTTGTGGACATGGGTTTTTATAATGTTGTATGTTTTCACCATTTTCCATCAATTTGCATAGCAGACCCTCATGGCAAATTGAGTCGAAAGCTTTTTTTTTAATCAACAAGACTGCCTTTGTTTTGTTTGTTTATCAATTAGGGTGTGCAGGGTGAATACGTGGTCTGTCGTATGGTAATTAGGGTGTGCAGGGTGAATACGTGGTCTGTCGTATGGTAATTAGGGTGTGCAGGGTGAATACGTGGTCTGTCGTATGGTAATTAGGGTGTGCAGGGTAAATACGTGGTCTGTCGTATGGTAATTTGGTAAAAAGTCAATTTAACATTTGCTCAGTACATTGTACAACTCTCTCTCTCAATTGAATAGCCTTTATTGACATGGCAAGTTAAATTACTTACTTTCAAAAATAGTGGGACTAACATCAAAACTGCATCAATAATAATATTAGTAGTGGAAACAACAACAAAATGAAAGAGAATAATACACTAAAGCAACAGTAGTAGACCAGTCTCAACATTACTAAAAAGCCACATGACATGGTATGAAAGACAAAATAAAACAAAATGGGAAATATTATTGACATTACGTTGTACTTTACACTGGCCATCCCTCAGGTTGTGACATTTTGGCTTTTCACCCAAATTAATTTAAAATGTTTCTTCATCTTTTCATAGTTTCAAATTCTTTGTACTGAACGATCATCTTGGGAAAGAAACATTCTGTCAGGTATTTACAGTGCATTCAGAAAGCATTCAGACCATTTGACTTTTTCCACATTTTCTTACATAACAGCCTTAATCTAAAATAGATTAAATTACTTTTTTTCCCTCACCAATCTACAATACCCCAATAATGTCGAAGCGAAAACAGGTTTTTGTAGCTCAGGTGAATCCTGTTTCCAATGAGGTTCCTTCAGATGCATCCACAACTTGATTGGAGTCCACCTGTGGTAAATTAAATTGATTGGACATGATTTGGAAAGGCACACACCTGTCTGTTTAAGGTCCCACAGTTGACAGTGCATGTCAGAGCAATAACCATGCAATGAGGTTGAAGGAATTGTCCTTAGAGATCTGAGACAGGATTGTGTTGAGGCACAGATCTGCGGCAGAGTACGAAAATATTTCTGCAGCATTGAAGGTCCCCAAGATCACAATGGCCTTCATTATTCTTAAATGGAAGAAGTTTGGAACCACCAAGAGTCTTCCTTGAGCTGGATGCTAAATGGCTTGGAGTTTGCACCTAAAGGACTCTCAGACCATGAGAAACAGATTCTCTAGCCTGATGAAACCAAGATTGAACTCGTTGGCCTGAATGCCAATCGTCTGTAGGGAACCTGGCACCATCTGTACGGTGAAGCATGGTGGTGACAACATCATGTTGTGGGGATGTTTTTTAAGCGCAGGGACTGGGAGACTAGTCAGGATCGAGGGAAAGATGAGCAGAGCAAAGTACAGAGAGATCCTTGATGAAAACCTGCTCCAGAGCCCTCAGGATCTCAGACTCGGGCGAAGGTTCACCTTCCAACAGGACAACGACCCTAAACACACAGCCAAGACAACGCAGGAGTGGCTTCGGGACAAGTCTCTGAATGTTCTTGATTGGCCCAGCCGGAGCCCGGACTTCAACCTGATCGAACATCTCTGGAGAGAACTGAAAATAGCTGTGCTGCGACGCTCCCCATCCAACCTGACAGAGTCTGAGAGGATCTGTATAGACTAATGTAATCACTGCCAACACAATACTGAGTAAAGGTTCTGAATCATTATGTAAATGTGGTTTGCAAAAATGTTTTTGCTTCGTAATTATAGGCTATTGTGTGTAGATTGATGATGGGAAAAAAACAATTTAATCCATTTTAGAATAAGGCTGTAACGTGACAACATGTTCTGAATACTTCCTGAATGCACAGTACAGGAAGTGCAGCTCTGTTTCTACCTCTCCACAGGGGCAGAGTGATCACAGCCTGTCCTCTCTGGGTAGCCAGATCTGTCTGTGATAACCAGTCTCTATGGCCGTCCTCCCTGAGTAGCCAGATCTGTCTGTGATGACCAGTCTCTATGGCCGTCCTCCCTGAGTAGCCAGATCTGTCTGTGATAACCAGTCTCTATGGCCAACCTGTCCTCTCTGGGTAGCCAGATCTGTCTGTGATAACCAGTCTCTATGGCCGTCCTCCCTGAGTAGCCAGATCTGTCTGTGATGACCAGTCTCTATGGCCGTCCTCCCTGAGTAGCCAGATCTGTCTGTGATAACCAGTCTCTATGGCCAGGCTGTGCTCTCTGGGTAGCCATATCTGTCTGTGACGGCCAGTCTCTATGGCCAGGCTGTCCTCTCTGCGTAGCCAGATCTGTCTGTGATGGCCAGTCTCTATGGCCAGACTGTCCTCTCTGGGCAGCCAGATCTGTCTGTGGTGACCAGTCTCTATGGCCAGACTGTGCTCACCGAGTCTGTACCTAGTCAGTGTTTTTCTCAGTTGTCTGCCACCATGTGCTGTCTGTTTAGACCCAAATAGCATTGAATTTTACTTAGATTTTTTCTGGAGTCCTTCCAATAGGTGATACATATTTATTTTTTAAGTTGTGATGATTTTGTTGGACCAGATTTTCTGAGTGCTGTCCTGAGGCTCTATGGGGGGTTTGGGTTAGTGAACTGAGCCTCAGAACCAGCTGGCTGAGGGGACTCTTCTCTGGTTTCATCTCTTGACATTGCAGAGCTGTGTGGTGGAATGTTTCAGGGTCACTTGTTTTTAGATGGTTGTAAAATGTGATGTCTCTTTTTTCTATTTGAATGAGGGGGGGGTATTGGCCCAATTCTGCTCTACATTCATTATTTAGAGTTTTTCTTTGTACTTGCAATACAGTCTGGAAAAACTCGGCATGCAATATTTCTACTGAATGTTTGTCCCATTCATTTTTAGAGAGTGGACCCCTTCACTACCATATAGAGAAATTGGTTGTGTAACTGATTGGACAATTTTGATTTTGATTCTAATTGGAAGTTTGATTTTAATGTACCTTTTAATGGCATGGAATGCTCTTCTTGCTTTGTCTCTCAGCTCGTTCACAGCCATGTGAAAGCTACCTGTGTTGCTGATATTTAGTCCTAGATATGTGTAGTTTTTGGTGTGTTCTAACAGAACTGTGTCCAAATAGAATTTATATTTGTGACCCAGATCTCATTTGGAATATAATTTTATTATTTTCTTCTGGTTAAAACTTCTTGTCAATAGGGGGGCGCTGTTTTCACTTTGGAAAAAATCGTGCCCAAATGAAACGGCCTCGTACTCTTTTCTAGATCATACAATATGCATATTATTATTACTATTGGATAGAAAACACTCAGAAGTTTCTAAAACTGTTTGAATTATGTCTGTGAGTAAAACAGAACTCATTTTGCAGCAAACTTCCATGCAGGAAGTGAAAAATCTGAAAACGAGGCTCTGTTTCAGGGCCTGCCTATTCAATTGCCTTATATTTTTTGATATGCATGCACTTCATACGCCTTCCACTAGATGTCAACAGGCAGTGGAAGGTGGAATGGGGTGTCTAGCTTGATCTGAGGCCGAACAAGAGCTTTTGGAGTGGCAGGTCAGGAATTTTCTTTGTCTACCAAGGCGCGCCGCGGAGCTCGACATTGGCTTCTGAAAAGCGTTACGTATACACGGCGAATATCTCCGGCTCTGATTTTATTTGATACATGTGATAATAACATCATAAAGTAGGTTTTTTCAACCGAGTTTTATCAGTTTATTCAACGTTTATTGGGACTTTTGGAATTTTCCGTTCTTTGCGCCAAGAGTTGATGGGCATGTTCGCGCCACATGGCTAGCCAAGGTTGCTAATTCGACAGAAGAAATGGACATTCTAAAACCAAACAACGATTTATTCTGGACCAAGGACTCCTTGTACAACATTCTGATGGAAGCTCAACAAAAGTAAGAAAACATTTATGATGTTATTTCGTATTTCTGTGTAAAATGTTGAGTCCTATTCTCCGCCGTTTTGGTGAGCGCTGTCTCGCAATAACGCAAGCTGTATGTTATGGTAAAGTTATTTAAAAAAATCTAACACAGCGGTTGCATTAAGAACCAGTGTATCTTTCATTTGCCATACAACAAGTATTTTTATGTAAAGTTTATGATGAGTTCTTTGGTCAGATTAGGTGAGTGTCCAAAATATCTCCGGAGATTCTGGTGAATCGATGCTACGTATTCACAATGTATAATCAGGATTTGTAGCTCTAAATATGCACATTTTCGAACAAAACATTATTGTATGGTATAACATGATGTTATAAGACTGTCATCTGATGAATTTGTTCAAGGTTAGTGATTCATTTTATATCTTTTGCTGGTTTTTGCGAAAGCTACCTTTTGCGGTGAATAAATGCGTTTGTGTGTTTGGCTATTGTGGTAAGCTAATATAATTCTATATTGTGTTTTCGCTGTAAAACACTTAAAAAATCGGAAATATTGGCTGGATTCACAAGATGTTTATCTTTCATTTGCTGTACACCATGTATTTTTCATAAATGTTTTATGATGAGTATTTATGTATTTCACGTTGCTCTCTGTAATTATTCTGGCTGCTTTGGTGCTATTTTTGATGGTAGCTGCAATGTAAAACTATGATTTATACCTCAAATATGCACATTTTCGAACAAAACATAAATGGATTGTATAACATGTTATAAGACTGTCATCTGATGAAGTTGTTTCTTGGTTAGTGACTAATTATATCTCTATTTTGTCGGTTTTGTGAAAGCTACCGTTGCGGTAGAAACATGGTGAAAATATGCGGTTGTGTGTTTGGCTATTGTGGTTAGCTAATAGAAATACATATTGTGTTTTGCTGTAAAACATTAAAAAAATCGTAAATGATGGCTGGATTCACAAGATGTTTATCTTTCATGTGCTGTATTGGACTTGTGATTTCATGAAAATTATATTATATGATATCCCTGTCCCGTTAGGCTAGGCTATGCTAGTCAGCTTTTTTGATGAGGAGGATCCCGGATCTGGGATGGGTATCACTGACAGAACCTGTACAGTTCGTTCTCCTCTCCTCTCCTCTCCTCTCCTCTCCTCTCCTCTCCTCTCCTCTCCTCTCCTCTCCTCTCTTCTCCTCTCCTCTCCTCTCCTCTCCTCTCCTCTCCTCTCCTCTCCCCTCCCCTCCCCTCCCCTCCCCTCCTCTCCTCTCCTCTCCTCTCCTCTTCTCTTCTCTTCTCCTCTCCTCTCCTCCTTTCATTTTCCTCTTCTCTTCTCCTCCTTTCATCTTCCTCTTCTCATCTTCCTCTTCTCATCTTCCTCTTCTCATCTTCCTCCCCTCCTCAGCTTTTCTCCTCTCCCCCTCATCTCTCCTCCTCCTCCTCCCTTCTAAGCCCTGTCAGGCACGCCGCGGTGAGACAGCAGAAAACATGTGTGTGCTTATCTCCACGGAACACAGGCCTTTGGTTTGATTCACTTCGCTTTATTCTGCTTTGGCCCCTGTTGTGGAAATCACTACACAATGGTAGTGGAGGGAGGGGCTGTGCTGAAACACAGTCACAACACAATGGTAGTGGAGGGAGGGGCTGTGCTGGGGGTGACAGGAACACAGTCACAACACAATGGTAGTGGAGGGAGGGGCTGTGCTGAAACACAGTCACAACAGAATGGTAGTGGAGGGAGGGGCTGTGCTGGGGGTGACTGGGAACACAGTCACAACACAATGGTAGTGGAGGGAGGGGCTGTGCTGAAACACAGTCACAACAGAATGGTAGTGGAGGGAGGGGCTGTGCTGAAACACAGTCACAACAGAATGGTAGTGGAGGGAGGGGCTGTGCTGGGGGAGACTGGGAACACAGTCACAACACAATGGTAGTGGAGGGAGGGGCTGTGCTGGGGGTGACTGGGAACACAGTCACAACACAATGGTAGTGGAGGGAGGGGCTGTGCTGGGGGTGACTGGGAATACAGTCACAACACAATGGTAGTGGAGGGAGGGGCTGTGCTGAAACACAGTCACAACACAATGGTAGTGGAGGGAGGGGCTGTGCTGGGGGTGACTGGGAACACAGTCACAACACAATGGTAGTGGAGGGAGGGGCTGTGCTGAAACACAGTCACAACACAATGGTAGTGGAGGGAGGGGCTGTGCTGGGGGTGACTGGGAACACATTCACAACACAATGGTAGTGGAGGGAGGGGCTGTGCTGGGGGTGACAGGGAACACAGTCACAACACAATGGTAGTGGAGGGAGGGGCTGTGCTGGGGGTGACTGGGAATACAGTCACAACACAATGGTAGTGGAGGGAGGGGCTGTGCTGGGGGTGACAGGGAACACAGTCACAACACAATGGTAGTGGAGGGAGGGGCTGTGCTGGGGGTGACTGGGAACACACAGGACATGACGTTTGTGGATCAAATGGCACCCTAATTCCTTTATACTTCTGACCAGAATCCATAGGCACTATATAGGGAATAGGGTACAATTTGGGATTCAGGCTTTGTTTGCAGATTGTTCCTGCTGCGGTATGTTGAATGTGAATAAAGTCTAGAGGGGAAATCAAGGTCAGATTCACAGCTCATGTGGTGAAGGAGACGGAACAGTGAGGTCACTGAAGATACGACATGGATTCATTAAAACATAGACGAAGAGACAGAGTCAGAAGTCTCTCCAGATATCAGATGTGATAAGGCATCTTCAGTCAATACGGTAACAGTCTTGACACAGAATAATCTACAGCAGAGATCAACTATCTTCCCCCTCTCTCTCTCGCTTCTCTCTTGCAGCTCTAGCCGGTCAATGAATCAAGCTCACAGAATGAAAGCCTCCTATTGTGTCTGAGATGTTTGGAAAACGGCCTGGAAAGAGACAGCACTGAGTGACTAACCTACAGAGAGACAGCACGCATCGCTGCGCTAGCACACCATTACAAAGAGTTGAATTAGCCTGAACATCCGTACATTAAAACGTGTTGTATTTGCTGGAACATCCATACATACGGGGAGAGAGGGGGGGGGGAGAGGGGGGAGAGAAAGAGATGAGAGAGGGGGAGAGAAAGAGATGAGAGAGGGGGAAGAGGAAAGGAGAGGGGGAGGGGGGAGAGAAGGGGAGAGAGGGTGGAGAGAGCGAGAGAAAGAGATGGGGGAGAGGAGAGGGGGAGAGAGAAGGGGAGTGAGGGGGAGAGAAGGAGATGAGGGAGGGAGGGAAGGGGAGGGAGGGGGAGAGAGGGGAGAGAAAGGGGAGGCAGTGAGAGAGAGGGGGAGGAAGGGGAGGCAGTGAGAGAGAGGGGGAGGCAGTGAGAGAGAGGGGGAGGAAGGGGAGGCAGTGAGAGAGAGGGGGAGGCAGTGAGAGATAATAATTTGAAGGCAGAGTGTGTGTCAGCGGAAGACATGCCTCAGAAAGCATCAGGGCAGCAGTTCTGAGATGAAAACAGGTGTGCCACACGCTATCATGTCCTGAGGGAAACAGAGCCTTTGATGTTCTCTAAGAGGAACCATTGTTGGTGATGACTGCATCTTTTCCCAGTTTCTCTTTTCAATACCGTGACGGATCCATTGTGATGGTGTGGTGTTCTGAGCAGCTTGTCTCAGACTCTCAGACAGGTTTGGATTCATTTCATTTAAAGAGAAGCCATCCAGGTGAGGCGGAGTGGAGAGAAAATACATGGAGCTAAAACACTACCTGTGTTCCAATACTCATACTAACCTCACTAACCATACTAACCTCACTAACCATACTAACCTCACTAACCATACTAACCTCACTAACCATACTAACCTCACTAACTATACTAACCTCACTAACCATACTAACCTCACTAACCATACTAACCTCACTAACCTCACTAACCATACTAACCTCACTAACCATACTAGCCTCACTAACCATACTAACCTCACTAACCATACTAACTATACTAACCTCACTAACCATACTAACCTCAATAACCATACTAACCATACTAACCTCACTAACCATACTAACCATACTAACCTCTAAAACCATACTAACCATACTAACCTCACTAACCTCACTAACCATACTAACCATACTAACCTCTAAAACCATACTAACCATACTAACCATACTAAACTCACTAACCATAGTAACCTCACTAACCATACTAACCTCACTAACCTCACTAACCATACTAACCTCACTAACCATACTAACCATACTAACCTCACTAACCTCACTAACCATACTAACCTCACTAACCATACTAACCTCACTAACCTCACTAACCATACTAACCTCACTAACCATACTAACCATACTAACAATACTAACCATACTAACCTCGCTAACCATACTAACCATACTAACCTCACTAACCATACTAACCTCACTGACCATACTAACCATACTAACCATACTAACAATACTAACCATACTAACCTCACTACCCATACTAACCATACTAACCATGCTAACCATACTAACTATACTAACCTCACTACCCATACTAACCATACTAACCATGCTAACCATACTAACAATACTAACCATACTAACCATGCTAACCATACTAACCATACTAACCTCACTACCCATACTAACCATACTAACCATGCTAACCATACTAACCATACTAACCTCATTAACCATACTAACCATACTAACCTCACTACCCATACTAACCATACTAACCTCACTAACCATACTAACTATACTAGCCATACTAACCATACTAACTACACCAGCCATACTAGCCAAACTAACTACACTAGCAATACTAACCATACTAACCTCACTAACCATAGTAACTATACTAACCATACCAACTATACTAACTAACCAACTATACTAACTATACTAACCATACTAACTATACTAGCCATACTACCCATACTAACCATACTAACTATACAAACCATACTAACCATACTAACCATACTAACCTCACTACCCATACTAACCATACTAACCTCATTAACCATACTAACCATACTAACCTCACTAACCATACTAACCATACTAACCTCACTACCCATACTAACCATACTAACCATACTAACCATACTAACCATACTAACCATACTAACCATACTAACAATACTAACCTCACTACCCATACTAACCATACTAACCTCATTAACCATACTAACCATACTAACCTCACTAACCATACTAACCATACTAACCTCACTAACCATACTAACCATACTAACCTCACTACCCATACTAACCATACTAACCTCACTAACCATACTAACCATACTAACCTCACTACCCATACGAACCATACTAACCATACTAACCATACTAACCATACTAACCTCGTAAACCATACTAACTATACTAGCCATACTAACCATACTAACTACACCAGCCATACTAGCCAAACTAACTACACTAGCAATACTAACCATACTAACCTCACTAACCATAGTAACTATACTAACCATACCAACTATACTAACTAACCAACTATACTAACTATACTAACCATACTAACTATACTAGCCATACTACCCATACTAACCATACTAACTATACGAACCATACTAACCATACTAACCATACTAACCTCACTACCCATACTAACCATACTAACCTCATTAACCATACTAACCATACTAACCTCACTAACCATACTAACCATACTAACCTCACTACCCATACTAACCATACTAACCATACTAACCATACTAACCATACTAACCATACTAACCTCACTACCCATACTAACCATACTAACCTCATTAACCATACTAACCATACTAACCATACTAACCATACTAACCTCACTAACCATACTAACCATACTAACCATACTAACCATACTAACCTCACTAACCATACTAACCATACTAACCTCACTACCCATACTAACCATACTAACCTCACTAACCATACTAACCATACTAACCTCACTACCCATACGAACCATACTAACCATACTAACCATACTAACCTCGTAAACCAGACTAACCATACTAACCATACTAACCATACTAACCATACTACCCATACTAACCATACTAACCATACTAACCTTACTAACCATACTAACCTCACTACCCATACTAACCATACTAACCATACTAACCATACTAACCATACTAACCTCGTAAACCAGACTAACCATACTAACCATACTAACCATACTACCCATACTAACCATGCTAACCATACTAACCATACTACCCATACTAACTATACTAACCTTACTAACCATACTAAACATGCTAACCCTACTACCCATACTAACCATACTAACCATACTAACCATACTAACCACACTAACCACACTAACCTCACTAACCACACTAACCATACTAACCTCACTAACCATACTAACCATACTAACCTCACTAACCATACTAACCATACTAACCTCACTACCCATACTAACCATACTAACCTCACTAACCATACTAACCATACTAACCTCACTACCCATACTACCCATACTAACCATACCAACCATACTAACCATACTAACCTCGTAAACCAGACTAACCATACTAACCATACTAACCATACTACCCATACTACCCATACTAACCATACTAACCTCACTAACCATACTAACCATACTAACCTCACTACCCATACTAACCATACTAACCATACTAACCATACTAACCATACTAACCTCGTAAACCAGACTAACCATACTAACCATACTAACCATACTACCCATACTAACCATGCTAACCATACTAACCATACTGCCCATACTAACCATGCTAACCATACTACCCATACTAACTATACGAACCATACTAACCATACTAACCATACTAACTATACTAACCTTACTAACCATACTAAACATGCTAACCTCACTAACCATACTAACCATACTACCCATACTAACCATACTAACCATACTAACCTCACTAACCATACTAACCATACTAACCTCACTACCCATACTAACCATACTAACCATACTAACCATACTAACCATACTAACCTCGTAAACCAGACTAACCATACTAACCATACTAACCATACTACCCATACTACCCATACTAACCATACTAACCATACTAACCATACTAACCTCGTAAACCAGACTAACCATACTAACCATACTAACCATACTACCCATACTAACCATACTAACCATACTAACCATACTAACCACACTAACCACACTAACCTCACTAACCACACTAACCATACTAACCTCACTAACCATACTAACCATACTAACCTCACTAACCATACTAACCATACTAACCTCACTACCCATACTAACCATACTAACCTCACTAACCATACTAACCATACTAACCTCACTACCCATACTATCCATACTAACCATACCAACCATACTAACCATACTAACCTCGTAAACCAGACTAACCATACTAACCATACTAACCATACTACCCATACTACCCATACTAACCATACTAACCTCACTAACCATACTAACCATACTAACCTCACTACCCATACTAACCATACTAACCATACTAACCATACTAACCATACTAACCTCGTAAACCAGACTAACCATACTAACCATACTAACCATACTACCCATACTAACCATGCTAACCATACTAACCATACTAACCATACTAACCTCGTAAACCAGACTAACCATACTAACCATACTAACCATACTACCCATACTAACCATGCTAACCATACTAACCATACTAACCATGCTAACCATACTAACCATACTGCCCATACTAACCATGCTAACCATACTACCCATACTAACTATACGAACCATACTAACCATACTAACCATACTAACTATACTAACCTTACTAACCATACTAAACATGCTAACCTCACTAACCATACTAACCATACTACCCATACTAACCATACTAACCATACTAACCTCACTAACCATACTAACCATACTAACCTCACTACCCATACTAACCATACTAACCATACTAACCATACTAACCATACTAACCTCGTAAACCAGACTAACCATACTAACCATACTAACCATACTACCCATACTACCCATACTAACCATACTAACCATACTAACCATACTAACCTCGTAAACCAGACTAACCATACTAACCATACTAACCATACTACCCATACTAACCATGCTAACCATACTAACCATACTACCCATACTAACCATGCTAACCATACTACCCATACTAACTATACGAACCATACTAACCATACTAACCATACTAACTATACTAACCTTACTAACCATACTAACCATACTAACCATACTAACCTCACTAACTATACTAACCATACTAACCATACTAACCTTTCTCTCACCTGTTATGTGTGGATGAGGACTAGTGACCAATTTGAAATTGAGGACTGTCTGTGTGCTCTGTCTGTCTGTGTGCTCTGTGTGTGTTCTGTGTGTGCTTGTATGCACTGGCGTGCTGTATACTGTCAGGGGAAATAGACTCTCATTTCATTCTCCAGAGGTACAATTTAGTCACCAGTCCTCATCCTCACATAACAGCTTTCAGCTTCCACTCCCCCAGCAGAGCTAAATGGGTCCCAAAGGAACACACACGTCTCTCTCTCTCTCTCTCTCTCTCTCTCTCTCTCTCTCTCTCTCTCTCTCTCTCTCTCTCTCTCTCTCTCTCTCTCTCTCTCTCTCTCTCTCTCTCTCTCTCTCTCTCTCTCTCTCTCTCTCTCTCTCTCTCTCTCTCTCTCTCTCTCTCTTTGTCTCTTTCTCTCTCTCTCTCTCTCTCTCTCTCTCTCTCTCTCTCTCTCTCTCTCTCTTTGTCTCTTTCTCTCTCTCTCTCTCTCTCTCTCTCTCTCTCTCTCTCTCTCTCTCTCTCTCTCTCTCTCTTTGTCTCTTTCTCTCTCTCTCTCTCTCTCTCTCTCTCTCTCTCTCTCTCTCTCTCTCTCTCTCTCTCTCTCTCTCTCTCTTTGTCTCTTTCTCTCTCTCTCTCTCTCTCTCTCTCTCTCTCTCTCTCTCTCTCTCTCTCTCTCTCTTTGTCTCTTTCTCTCTCTCTCTCTCTCTCTCTCTCTCTCTCTCTCTCTCTCTCTCTCTCTCGCTTTGTCTCTCTCTCTCTCTCTCTCTCTCTCTCTCTCTCTCTCTCTCTCTCTCTCTCTCTCCCTCTCTCTCTGTCTCTCTCTCTCTATATCTCTCTCTCTCTCTCTCTCTCTTCTTTCAACATTGCTATTTATTTCAGAACAGATTTCCTCCTATTTTATTGTGTCCGTTCCAACACCCCCACCCCGTTCCAACACCCCCACCCCGTTCCAACACCCCCACCCCGTTCCAACACCCCCACCCCGTTCCAACACCCCCACCCCGTACCAACACCCCCACCCCGTTCCAACACCCCCACCCCGTTCCAACACCCCCACCCCGTTCCAACACCCCCACCCCGTACCAACACCCCCACCCCGTACCAACACCCCCACCCCGTTCCAACACCCCCACCCCGTTCCAACACCCCCACCCCGTTCCAACACCCCCACCCCGTTCCAACACCCCCACCCCGTTCCAACACCCCCACCCCGTACCAACACCCCCACCCCGTTCCAACACCCCCACCCCGTTCCAACACCCCCACCCCGTTCCAACACCCCCACCCCGTTCCAACACCCCCACCCCGTTCCAACACCCCCACCCCGTTCCAACACCCCCACCCCGTTCCAACACCCCCACCCCGTTCCAACACCCCCACCCCGTTCCAACACCCCCACCCCGTACCAACACCCCCACCCCGTTCCAACACCCCCACCCCGTTCCAACACCCCCACCCCGTTCCAACACCCCCACCCCGTACCAACACCCCCACCCCGTTCCAACACCCCCACCCCGTTCCAACACCCCCACCCCGTTCCAACACCCCCACCCCGTTCCAACACCCCCACCCCGTTCCAACACCCCCACCCCGTACCAACACCCCCACCCCGTTCCAACACCCCCACCCCGTTCCAACACCCCCACCCCGTTCCAACACCCCCACCCCGTTCCAACACCCCCACCCCGTTCCAACACCCCCACCCCGTTCCAACACCCCCACCCCGTTCCAACACCCCCACCCCGTTCCAACACCCCCACCCCGTTCCAACACCCCCACCCCGTTCCAACACCCCCACCCCGTTCCAACACCCCCACCCCGTTCCAACACCCCCACCCCGTTCCAACACCCCCACCCCGTTCCAACACCCCCACCCCGTTCCAACACCCCCACCCCGTTCCAACACCCCCACCCCGTTCCAACACCCCCACCCCGTTCCAACACCCCCACCCCGTTCCAACACCCCCACCCCGTTCCAACACCCCCACCCCGTTCCAACACCCCCACCCCGTACCAACACCCCCACCCCGTTCCAACACCCCCACCCCGTTCCAACACCCCCACCCCGTTCCAACACCCCCACCCCGTTCCAACACCCCCACCCCGTTCCAACACCCCCACCCCGTTCCAACACCCCCACCCCGTTCCAACACCCCCACCCCGTTCCAACACCCCCACCCCGTTCCAACACCCCCACCCCGTTCCAACACCCCCACCCCGTTCCAACACCCCCACCCCGTTCCAACACCCCCACCCCGTTCCAACACCCCCACCCCGTTCCAACACCCCCACCCCGTTCCAACACCCCCACCCCGTACCAACACCCCCACCCCGTTCCAACACCCCCACCCCGTTCCAACACCCCCACCCCGTTCCAACACCCCCACCCCGTACCAACACCCCCACCCCGTTCCAACACCCCCACCCCGTTCCAACACCCCCACCCTGACCTGTTGGTTGCTGTTGACGACCTGTCTTGTCTTTCTGCTAGTGGATGGAAATATTCACCGCTTCTCTTCATAACATTGATAAGAAGAAGATAAGAAGTCCCCGTGGTGACCGAAGTCATCGGCCTGGTTCAGAAGGGTCTATGTAATCCACCTTAATTAAAACACTAGCGACACTATCTCCAACAAGTTCAAGTTGCTGGCAAGATGGCGTACTGAAAAGACCGGTGCAAAATCGCCTCGTGATAATTAATATTCAATATCAGTAATTTAGACTAAATATTAGCACTTCATATTTTTCTATTGGGGTGGCAGGTAGCCTAGTGGTTAGAGCGTTGGACTAGTAACCGAAAGGTTGCTAGATCGAATCCCCGAGCTGACAAGGTAAAAATCTGTCGTTCTGCCCCTGAACAAGGTAGTTAACCCACTGTTCCCTGGTAGGCCGTCACTGAAAAATAAGAATTTGTTCTTAACTGACTTGCCCAGTTAAATAAAAAAATATATATATATATTTGGGGGGGAATTACATTCAATCTGGATAACAAAACAAATCATAAGGCTAGAGAAATGTATCGACAAATATTACGAAAACAAGCAACACTCAAACATGACAGAGAGTAAACGAGGAGATTCAATATCGAAAAGGAAACGCGACTCCTCCACGGATACAGACGATTTATGCTTTTCACCACTGGGACTGGTAAGTGTGGAAAGCGATCTGTGAAAGTCGATAAATGACAAACTGGGCATACTTGAATTAGTCAGCGAGGATATAAAGGAGTTGAGGGCCAGCCTTCAAATGAGTGACGAAAAAGCTGCGACATTGGAGAAAGAAACACACAAGATAAAAGGGACAGTCAATCTGAGAGAACACACACACAAACAGACGTTAATGAACTGATAAAGGATCTTTCTGAGAGAAACAGACGTTAATGAACTGATAAAGGATCTTTCTGAGAGAAACAGACGTTAATGAACTGATAAAGGATCTTTCTGAGAGAAACAGACGTTAATGAACTGATAAAGGATCTTTCTGAGAGAAACAGACGTTAATGAACTGATAAAGGATCTTTCTGAGAGAAACTTTACGAGACATACAGACTAGATCTATGAGAGGAAATCTAGTACTTACAGGGATCCAAGAAAGAGAAGGAGATGTTCCCAGCTATATACCCAGCTATAGACCCAGATATAGACCCAGATATAGACCCAGTTATAGACCCAGATATAGACCCAGATATGGACCCAGCTATAGACCCAGCTATAGACCCAGCTATAGACCCAGTTATAGACCCAGCTATAGACCCAGTTATAGACCCAGCTATAGACCCAGTTATATACCCAGCTATAGACCCAGTTATAGACCCAGCTATAGACCCAGTTATAGACCCAGCTATAGACCCATTTATAGATCCAGGTATAGACCCAGCTATAGACCCAGTTATAGACCCAGCTATAGACCCAGTTATAGACCCAGTTATAGACCCAGTTATATACCCAGCTATAGACCCAGTTATAGACCCAGATATAGACCCAGCTATAGACCCAGTTATAGACCCAGCTATAGATCCAGCTATAGACCCAGCTATAGACCCAGTTATAGACCCAGCTATAGACCCAGTTATAGACCCAGTTATAGACCCAGTTATATACCCAGCTATAGACCCAGCTATAGACCCAGTTATAGACCCAGCTATAGACCCAGCTATAGACCCAGCTATAGACCCAGCTATAGACCCAGTTATAGACCCAGTTATATACCCAGATATAGACCCAGTTATAGACCCAGTTATAGACCCAGTTATAGACCCAGATATAGACCCAGCTATAGACCCAGTTATAGACCCAGATATAGACCCAGCTATAGACCCAGTTATAGACCCAGATATAGACCCAGCTATAGACCCAGTTATAGACCCAGTTATAGACCCAGCTATAAACCCAGTTATAGACCCAGATATAGACCCAGCTATAGACCCAGCTATAGACCCAGCTATAGACCCAGCTATAGACCCAGTTATAGACCCAGCTATAGACCCAGTTATAGACCCAGCTATAGACCCAGTTATAGACCCAGTTATATACCCAGATATAGACCCAGTTATAGACCCAGTTATAGACCCAGTTATAGACCCAGATATAGACCCAGTTATAGACCCAGTTATAGACCCAGCTATAGACCCAGTAATAGACCCAGATATAGACCCAGCTATAGACCCAGTTATAGACCCAGATATAGACCCAGCTATAGACCCAGTTATAGACCCAGCTATAGACCCAGTTATAGACCCAGTTATAGACCCAGATATAGACCCAGATATAGACCCAGCTGTAGACCCAGCTATAGACCCAGTTATAGACCCAGTTATAGACCCAGCTATAGACCCAGTTATAGACCCAGTTATAGACCCAGTTATAGACCCAGCTATAGACCCAGCTATAGACCCAGCTATAGACCCAGTTATAGACCCAGTTATAGACCCAGCTATAGACCCAGTTATAGACCCAGTTATAGACCCAGTTATAGACCCAGTTATAGACCCAGTTATATACCCAGCTATAGACCCAGCTATAGACCCAGTTATAGACCCAGATATAGACCCAGTTATAGACCCAGATATAGACCCAGCTATAGACCCAGTTATAAACCCAGCTATAGACCCAGTTATAGACCCAGCTATAGACCCAGCTATAGACCCAGTTATAGACCCAGTTATATACCCAGATATAGACCCAGTTATAGACCCAGTTATATACCCAGTTATAGACCCAGATATAGACCCAGTTATAGACCCAGTTATAGACCCAGCTATAGACCCAGTTATAGACCCAGATATAGACCCAGCTATAGACCCAGATATAGACCCAGTTATAGACCCAGTTATAGACCCAGTTATAGACCCAGTTATAGACCCAGATATAGACCCAGTTATAGACCCAGATATAGACCCAGCTATAGACCCAGCTATAAACCCAGCTATAGACCCAGTTATAGACCCAGCTATAGACCCAGTTATAGACCCAGTTATATACCCAGATATAGACCCAGTTATAGACCCAGTTATAGACCCAGTTATAGACCCAGATATAGACCCAGTTATAGACCCAGTTATAGACCCAGCTATAGACCCAGTTATAGACCCAGATATAGACCCAGCTATAGACCCAGTTATAGACCCAGATATAGACCCAGCTATAGACCCAGTTATAGACCCAGTTATAGACCCAGCTATAGACCCAGTTATAGACCCAGATATAGACCCAGCTATAGACCCAGTTATAGACCCAGATATAGACACAGTTATAGACCCAGTTATAGACCCAGCTATAGACCCAGTTATAGACCCAGATATAGACCCAGCTATAGACCCAGTTATAGACCCAGATATAGACCCAGCTATAGACCCAGTTATAGACCCAGCTATAGACCCAGTTATAGACCCAGTTATAGACCCAGATATAGACCCAGATATAGACCCAGCTATAGACCCAGCTATAGACCCAGTTATAGACCCAGTTATAGACCCAGCTATAGACCCAGTTATAGACCCAGTTATAGACCCAGTTATAGACCCAGCTATAGACCCAGCTATAGACCCAGCTATAGACCCAGTTATAGACCCAGTTATAGACCCAGTTATAGACCCAGCTATAGACCCAGCTATAGACCCAGCTATAGACCCAGTTATAGACCCAGTTATATACCTAGCTATAGACCAAGTTATAGACCCAGTTATAGACCCAGCTATAGACCCAGCTATAGACCCAGCTATAGACCCAGTTATAGACCCAGCTATAGACCCAGTTATAGACCCAGTTATAGACCCAGTTATAGACCCAGCTATAGACCCAGCTATAGACCCAGTTATAGACCCAGCTATAGACCCAGCTATAGACCCAGCTATAGACCCAGCTATAGACCCAGTTATAGACCCAGTTATAGACCCAGTTATAGACACAGCTATAGACCCAACTATAGACCCAGCTATAGAACCAGTTATAGACCCAGTTATAGACCCAGCTATAGACCCAGTTATTGACCCAGCTATAGACCCAGATATAGACCCAGTTATAGACCCAGTTATAGACCCAGTAATAGGCCCAGTTATAGACCCAGCTATAGACCCAGCTATAGACCCAGCTATAGACCCAACTATAGACCCAGTTATAGACCCAGTTATAGACCCAGTTATAGACCCAGCTATAGACCCAGTTATAGACCCAGTTATAGACCCAGCTATAGACCCAACTATAGACCCAGTTATAGACCCAGTTATAGACCCAGTTATAGACCCAACTATAGACCCAGTTATAGACCCAGCTATAGACCCAGATATAGACCCAGTTATAGACCCAGTTATAGACCCAACTATAGACCCAGCTATAGACCCAGTTATAGACCCAGTTATAGACCCAGTTATAGGCCCAGTTATAGACCCAGTTATAGACCCAGCTATAGACCCAGTTATAGACCCAGCTATAGACCCAGCTATAGACCCAGTTATAGACCCAGCTATAGACCCAGCTATAGACCCAGCTATAGACCCAGCTATAGACCCAGTTATAGACCCAGTTATAGACCCAGTTATAGACCCAGCTATAGACCCAACTATAGACCCAGCTATAGAACCAGTTATAGACCCAGTTATAGACCCAGCTATAGACCCAGTTATTGACCCAGCTATAGACCCAGATATAGACCCAGTTATAGACCCAGTTATAGACCCAGTAATAGGCCCAGTTATAGACCCAGCTATAGACCCAGTTATAGACCCAGTTATAGACCCAGCTATAGACCCAACTATAGACCCAGTTATAGACCCAGTTATAGACCCAGTTATAGACCCAACTATAGACCCAGTTATAGACCCAGCTATAGACCCAGATATAGACCCAGTTATAGACCCAGCTATAGACCCAGCTATAGACCCAGCTATAGACCCAGCTATAGACCCAGTTATAGACCCAGTTATAGACCCAGTTATAGACCCAGCTATAGACCCAACTATAGAACCAGTTATAGACCCAGTTATAGACCCAGCTATAGACCCAGTTATTGACCCAGCTATAGACCCAGATATAGACCCAGTTATAGACCCAGTTATAGACCCAGTAATAGGCCCAGTTATAGACCCAGCTACAGACCCAGCTATAGACCCAGCTATAGACCCAACTATAGACCCAGTTATAGACCCAGTTATAGACCCAGTTATAGACCCAGCTATAGACCCAGTTATAGACCCAGTTATAGACCCAGCTATAGACCCAACTATAGACCCAGTTATAGACCCAGTTATAGACCCAGTTATAGACCCAACTATAGACCCAGTTATAGACCCAGCTATAGACCCAGATATAGACCCAGTTATAGACCCAGTTATAGACCCAACTATAGACCCAGCTATAGACCCAGTTATAGACCCAGTTATAGACCCAGTTATAGGCCCAGTTATAGACCCAGTTATAGACCCAGCTATAGACCCAGTTATAGACCCAGCTATAGACCCAGCTATAGACCCAGTTATAGACCCAGCTATAGACCCAGCTATAGACCCAGCTATAGACCCAGCTATAGACCCAGTTATAGACCCAGTTATAGACCCAGTTATAGACCCAACTATAGACCCAGCTATAGAACCAGTTATAGACCCAGTTATAGACCCAGCTATAGACCCAGTTATTGACCCAGCTATAGACCCAGATATAGACCCAGTTATAGACCCAGTTATAGACCCAGTAATAGGCCCAGTTATAGACCCAGCTATAGACCCAGCTATAGACCCAGCTATAGACCCAACTATAGACCCAGTTATAGACCCAGTTATAGACCCAGTTATAGACCCAGCTATAGACCCAGTTATAGACCCAGTTATAGACCCAGCTATAGACCCAACTATAGACCCAGTTATAGACCCAGTTATAGACCCAGTTATAGACCCAACTATAGACCCAGTTATAGACCCAGCTATAGACCCAGATATAGACCCAGTTATAGACCCAGTTATAGACCCAACTATAGACCCAGCTATAGACCCAGTTATAGACCCAGTTATAGACCCAGTTATAGGCCCAGTTATAGACCCAGTTATAGACCCAGCTATAGACCCAACTATAGACCCAGTTATAGACCCAGTTATAGACCCAGTTATAGACCCAGCTATAGACCCAGTTATAGACCCAGTTATAGACCCAGTTATAGACCCAACTATAGACCCAGTTATAGACCCAGCTATAGACCCAGCTATAGACCCAGTTATATACCCAGTTATAGACCCAGTTATAGACCCAGCTATAGACCCAGTTATAGACCCAGCTATAGACCCAGGTATAGACCCAGTTATAGACCCAGTTATAGACCCAGCTATAGACCCAGTTATAGACCCAGTTATAGACCCAGTTATAGACCCAGCTATAGACCCAGTTATAGACCCAGATATAGACCCAGCTATAGACCCAGTTATAGACCCAGTTATAGACCCAGTTATAGACCCAGCTATAGACCCAGTTATAGACCCAGTTATAGACCCAGTTATAGACCCAGTTATAGACCCAGTTATAGACCCAGTTATAGACCCAGTTATAGACCGAGTTATAGACCCAGTTATAGACCCAGATATAGACCCAGTTATAGACCCAGTTATAGACCCAGTTATAGACCCAGTTATAGACCCAGTTATAGACCCAGCTATAGACCCAGTTATATACCCAGATATAGACCCAGTTATAGACCCAGCTATAGACCCAGTTATAGACCCAGTTATAGACCCAGCTATAGACCCAACTATAGACCCAGCTATAGACCCAGTTATAGACCCAGTTATAGACCCAGTTATAGACCCAGCTATAGACCCAGTTATAGACCCAGTTATAGACCCAGTTATAGACCCAGCTATAGACCCAGCTATAGACCCAGTTATAGACCCAGTTATAGACCCAGCTATAGACCCAACTATAGACCCAGCTATAGACCCAGTTATAGACCCAGTTATAGACCCAACTATAGACCCAGTTATAGACCCAGCTATAGACCCAGCTATAGACCCAGTTATAGACCCAGCTATAGACCCAACTATAGACCCAGTTATAGACCCAGTTATAGACCCAGTTATAGACCCAGCTATATACCCAGCTATAGAACCAGTTATAGACCCAGTTATAGACCCAGTTATAGACCCAGCTATAGACCCAGCTATAGACCCAGTTATAGACCCAGTTATAGACCCAGTTATAGACCCAACTATAGACCCAGTTATAGACCCAGTTGTAGACCCAGTTGTAGACCCAGCTATATACCCAGCTATAGACCCAGTCATAGACCCAGCTATAGACCCAGTTATAGACCCAGTTGTAGACCCAGTTGTAGACCCAGTTATATACCCAGCTATATACCCAGCTATAGACCCAGTCATAGACCCAGCTATAGACCCAGCTATAGACCCAGGTATAGACCAGTTATAGACCCAATTATAGACCCAGCTATAGACCCAGCTATAGACCCAGGTATAGACCAGTTATAGACCCAATTATAGACCCAGCTATAGACTCAGTTATAGACCCACGCGACACGGTCAGTGTTGTCAGGGTGTTAGTGTATGTAGACTTCTGACCCACTGAAAATGTGATACACTGAATTATAAGTGAAATCTGTCTGAAAACAATTGTTGGAAAAATAACTTGGGTAACTCCAACCTAAGTGTATGTAAACTTGCGACTTCAATTGTATGTGCCCTCTGTTGCCCATTGTCCTCATTGTCGATTATTGTTACCATGTCCGTTGGTCCTGTGAATAACTGTGCTGTTGTATCGGATTCCGTGCGACTTGTTAATGTGAAATTGTTTCATGGGTGTCACGACTTCCGCCGAAGTCGATGCCTCTCCTTGTTCGGGCGGCGTTCGGCGGTTGGCGTCGCCGGTCTTCTAGCCATAATCGATCTACTTTTCATGTTCCATTTGTTTTGTCTTGTCTTCAATTCCATCGTTACATGTTGTGTCTTTAACCCTCTGTTCCCCCCATGTCCTTGTCCGGAACTGTTTATTGTAGTGCTTGTGCACGTTATGCTGGTGTGTAACGGGTATTGTTTACCCATTGATTTATTTGTTCTGTTTACAGGGGTTTTATTTATTAAACTGCGCCGTTGTAAATCAGTTTTTGCTCTCCTGCGCCTGACTTCTCTGCCCCCCAGTACGCACCCCCTACAATGGGTCTCGTCCCGTGTATTATTTAGAGGTTTACACCTTGCACTTTTGTTTGGGTGGAGAAATAAAAAAAAACTATTATGTATTCCTGCCCCTGTCTCCCACCATATCTCTGCAAAAGAGCAGAGAACTAAAAGGTGGAGCTACTGTCAAAGGAAATCCTTCAATTCATTTGAAAAGAGTGAAAAATCACGACATGTGGGTTTCAATCGAATAGAATTGGTTCAGGTGGGTCGGTTTGGTCGGTAAATAGCCTGCTAAATTGAATAGGGCTCTAGTGGTCTCAGACCTGCTAAATTGAATAGGGCTCTAGTGGTCTCAGACCTGCTAAATTGAATAGGGCTCTAGTGGTCTCAGACCTGCTAAATTGAATAGGGCTCTAGTGGTCTCAGACCTGCTAAATTGAATAGGGCTCTAGTGGTCTCAGACCTGCTAAATTGAATAGGGCTCTAGTGGTCTCAGACCTGCTAAATAAAATCTCCTAAATGCTACCCTATTTCATACTGTACTGTATATAGTACACTACTTTTGACCAGAGCCACATGAGCCCTTGTCAAAAGCAATGCACTATATAGGGAATAGAGTGTCATTTGGGACACACTTAAATTAACTATTTGCTGTGTCATCTTTCTGCTGCTAAGAACCAGTAGAGCCCTACTCCTCATGTTACGTTACAGTAACGTCTGAGACCACTAGAGCCCTACTCCTCCTGTTACGTTACAGTAACGTCTGAGACCAGTAGAGCCCTACTCCTCCTGTTACGTTACAGTAACGTCTGAGACCAGTAGAGCCCTACTCCTCCCGTTACGTTACAGTAACGTCTGAGACCAGTAGAGCCCTACTCCTCCTGTTACGTTACAGTAACGTCTGAGACCAGTAGAGCCCTACTCCTCCTGTTACGTTACAGTAACGTCTGAGACCAGTAGAGCCCTACTCCTCCCGTTACGTTACAGTAACGTCTGAGACCAGTAGAGCCCTACTCCTCCTGTTACGTTACAGTAACGTCTGAGACCAGTAGATCCCTACTCCTCCTGTTACGTTACAGTAACGTCTGAGACCAGTAGAGCCCTACTCCTCCCGTTACGTTACAGTAACGTCTGAGACCACTAGAGCCCTACTCCTCCTGTTACGTTACAGTAACGTCTGAGACCACTAGAGCCCTACTCCTCCTGTTACTTTACAGTAACGTCTGAGACCACTAGAGCCCTACTCCTCCTGTTACTTTACAGTAGCGTCTGAGACCACTAGAGCCCTACTCCTCCTGTTACGTTACAGTAACGTCTGAGACCAGTAGAGCCCTACTCCTCCCGTTACGTTACAGTAACGTCTGAGACCACTAGAGCCCTACTCCTCCTGTTACGTTACAGTAACGTCTGAGACCACTAGAGCCCTACTCCTCCTGTTACTTTACAGTAACGTCTGAGACCACTAGAGCCCTACTCCTCCTGTTACTTTACAGTAGCGTCTGAGACCACTAGAGCCCTACTCCTCCTGTTACGTTACAGTGAAGAAGGAGCTACAGCTTAGGAGTGTTCTCATCTTTCTGTCTAGTCATGTCATTACAGGCCAAAAACCTGGATGGTGATTTAACCTTTAATTTCCCAAATGGAACCCTATTCCTTATAGTCCTCTTCTTTTGACTAGGTCCTTGATCATGGCCCATAAGGCTCTGGTCAAAAGTAGTGCACTACATAGGTAATGGGTTGTAATTTAGGCAGCAATCCTTAGAGTCTGGGTGTAGTGGACTCAAGGTTACCTTGCCAGGCTGCGTGTCAATGGAGACAGTGTCCTGGTAGGACAAAAGCAATTCAAGAATGTTATTACCATTCAAATTAGAACATATAGGAGGGCCCCGCCTCTCTGATTGGTGAAATAATGGTAGTCATTTGTCTAGCTCTCAGAGACCTTTCATATCCCATTCATGTCTTATTAGCCCCACATGCATCATCATCACACTGTCATTAAAAAGAAAAAATCTAATTGATTCTGAGAAGAAAAAAGCAATGGCCCAAGTAGAGGTGGAGGGTGGTAGTATAGGGTGGGTCTGAAATAGCACCTTATTCACTATATAGTGCACTACTTTGACCATTTGGGCAATATATAAGGAATAGGGTGCCATTTTGGACGCAGCCTACTGTCGTTTATCAGAGCTCTGGCCTTTTCTGATGATGACTTTTCTTTTAGTATTGGTCTTCCTGTGCAGTCAGACATACGGAGGCCCGGATAGGACATACATCCTTATCAGTCATCAGCAGCTAACAGCAGCTAACGGCTAGGACGTGCTGCATGACAATGACTAAAGCATATTACAGCACCTGTGATTAATGCGTGGTGAGTCTATGGGGAGACACGTTCTCTCATGTTTTATTCCAAACAAATCACAGTGTTGCTAGCTGATTATATGTATCAACATTAAAATCAACATTAGGAATCATAAAGAAAGGAGGACCAAGGCACTCTTCATATAATTAATTAAAATACCTTTATTTGTATGGCACGTTCAATGGAAACAAAGTTTAAAAACTCTGAGGCGTTTCGGCTGCATGGCCTTCGTCGGGGAGTCCGTTAGGAATGCTTGGATCAGAACGTTAAATCAGTAGAACTGCAGTAGAAGTTCAGTTTCAGTGAAAGTTCAGGGGAACAGAACCTGATAGAAGGTGTCTCTTCTCCTCGTACTGGATGGTAGTTGGCTGGTTGTTACCCTCAGAGGGGTTTCAGGAGAACCTGATAGAAGGTGTCTCTTCTCCTCGTACTGGATGGTAGTTGGCTGGTTGTTACCCTCAGAAGGTTCACTATGATAAGCAGTCTATTCTTCCCCTCAGAGTCCTCCAAACAGCAGCCTGACAGAGAGACTCATAATTGATCTGTTAAACAGAACCCAACGACTGTAAATGAACCAGCTCAATGTGCCATTGACATCCAATTTAATTACATTTTACAAGTCCCCAACCGATGCTGTAAAACAACGTTCAGTCGATGGCCGAACCAGTCACCCTCCCCTTTGCTCCCTTTTCACGTTTCCTCTTTGCAGTACTCTGAAGTCATGACAATGCGGCCTGTAAAGCCCTAGAGAGGTACTGCACAGTGGAGGCTGGTGGAAGGAGCTATTGAAGGACGGGCTCATTGTACCGGCTGGAATAGTATAGAAGAAACGGAGCCAAACATGTGGTTTCCATATGATTGATGTGTTTGATACCGTTCCATTTATTCCATTCTAGCCATGACAATGAGCCTGTCCTCCTATAGCTCCTCCCACCAGCCTCCACTGCTACTGTAGCTATTAAATATCCAGCAGTAGAAATAGAAAACTGTGCTGTCAGCTTGTGAGGCCAGACCAGACCAGACCAGTAGAGTCCAGACCAGACCAGACCAGTAGAGTCCAGACCAGACCAGTCCAGACCAGACCAGTCCATACCAGTAGAGTCCAGACCAGACCAGACCAGTAGAGTCCAGACCAGACCAGACCAGTAGAGTCCAGACCAGACCAGACCAGACCAGACCAGTCCAGACCAGTAGATTCCAGACCAGACCAGACCAGTCCAGACCAGTAGAGTCCAGACCAGACCATTATAGTCCAGACCAGACCAGACCAGACCAGACCATACCACTATAGTCAAGACCAGACCAGTCCAGACCAGTATAGTCCAGACCAGACCATACCAGACCAGTCCAGACCAGACCAGACCATACCTTACCAGACCAGTCCAGACCAGTCCAGACCAGACCAGACCAGTCCAGACCAGACCAGTCCAGACCAGTCCAGACCAGACCAGTAGAGTCCAGACCAGACCAGACCAGTAGAGTCCAGACCAGTCCAGACCAGTAGAGTCCAGACCAGTCCAGACCAGTCCAGACCAGACCAGTAATGTCCAGACCAGTCGAGACCATACCATACCATACCAGTCCAGACCAGTACAGTCCAGACCAGTAAAGTCCAGACCAGTCCAGTCCAGACCAATAATGTCCAGACCAGACCAGTAAAGTCCAGACCAGTAAAGTCCAGACCAGTGAAGTCCAGACCAGTCCAGTCCAGACCAGTAAAGTCCATTCCATTTCATTCCAGACCAGACCAGTAAAGTCCAGACCAGTCCAGTCCAGACCAGTAATGTCCAGTCCAGACCAGTACAGTTCAGACCAGTAATGTCCAGACCAGTCCAGACCAGACCAGTAATGTCCAGTCCAGACCAGTACAGTCCAGACCAGTAAAGTACAGACCAGTCCAGACCAGACCAGTAATGTCCAGTCCAGACCAGTACAGTCCAGACCAGTAAAGTACAGACCAGTTCAGTCCAGACCAGTAATGTCCAGTCCAGACCAGACCAGTCCAGTCCAGACCAGTAATGTCCAGTCCAGACCAGACCAGTCCAGTCCAGTCCAGACCAGTAATGTCCAGTCCAGACCAGTCCAGTCCAGACCAGTAATGTCCAGTCCAGACCAGTCCAGTCCAGACCAGTAATGTCCAGTCCAGACCAGACCAGTCCAGTCCAGACCAGTAATGTCCAGTCCAGTCCAGACTAGTACAGTCCAGAACAGTAAAGTCCAGACCAGACCAGTAATGTCCAGTCCAGACCAGTACAGTCCAGACCAGTAAAGTCCAGACCAGTCCAGTCCAGACTAGTAATGTCCAGTCCAGTCCAGATCAGTACAGTGTAGAGCACAGTGATATTAGTGACCTGGTGCCTAAAACACATTGAACTTGCATTGTTTCTCACAGCGTGGTGAAAATGGATTCCCCTGGAACATGAAACAGTAGTACCTCAGTGACTGTTACTAAGAAAAATGATGGATCACAAGGGGACGGAGACAATTGGATTTCAGCAACATTATGTAATTGAAACGGTGCTTGGAGTACAAGAGAACGTCTCAGGTTACACTCTCCCTCCTCCTCCTCCTTCTCCTTCCATTCCTCCTTGTCCTCCTCCTACTCTCTCCTTCTCTTTCCTACCTCCTCCTCTATCCTCCTCCTCCCTCCTCCTCCTCTCTCCTCCTCTCTCCTCCTCCTCCCTCCTCCTCCTCTCTCCCTTCTCCTCCTCTCTGCCTCCTCCTCTCTTATCCTCCTCTCTCCTCCTCCTCCTCCTCCTCCTCCTCTCTGCCTCCTCCTCTCTCCTCCTCCTCTCTCATCCTCCTCTCTGCCTCCTCCTCTCTCCTCCTCCTCTCTCCTCCTCCTCTCTCCTCCTCCTCCTCTCTGCCTCCTCTCTCCTCCTCTCTCCTCCTCCTCTCTGCCTCCTCCTCTCTCCTCCTCCTCTCTGCCTCCTCCTCTATCCTCCTCCTCTCTCCTCCTCCTCTCTCCTCCTCCTCTCTGCCTCCTCCTCTCTCCTCCTCCTCTCTCCTCCTCCTCCCTGCCTCCTTCTCTCTCCTCCTCCTCTCTGCCTCCTCCTCTATCCTCCTCCTCTCTCCTCCTCCTCTCTCCTCCTCCTCTCTGCCTCCTCCTCTCTCCTCCTCCGCTCTGCCTCCTCCTCTATCCTCCTCCTCTCTCCTCCTCCTCCCTCCTCCTCCTCTCTCCCTCCTCCTCCTCTCTGACTCCTCCTCTCTCATCCTCCTCTCTCCTCCTCCTCCTCTCTCCTCCTCCTCCTCCTCCTCTCTGCCTCCTCCTCTCTCCTCCTCCTCTCTCCTCCTCCTCTCTGCCTCCTCCTCTCTCCTCCTCCTCCTCCTCCTCTCCTTTCCTCTCTTCTCCTCCTCCTCTCCTATCCTCTCTCCTCCTCCTCTCTTCCTCCTCCTCCTCCTCCTCCTCCTCCTCCTCCTCCTCCTCCTCCTCCTCTCCTTTCCTCTTGTCTCCTCCCCTCTCCGCGTCCTCTCTGCCTCCTCCTCTCTCCTCCTCCTCTCCTATCCTCTCTCCTCCTCCTCCTCCTCTCTGCCTCCTCCTCCTCCTCCTCCTCCTCCTCCTCCTCCTCTCCTTTCCTCTTGTCTCCTCCTCTCTCCTATCCTCTCTGCCTCCTCCTCTCTCCTCCTCCTCTCTCCTCCTCCTCCTCTCCTTTCCTCTTGTCTCCTCCTCTCTCCGCATCCTCTCTCCCTCCTCCTCTCTCCTCTTCCTCTCTGACCACCAGTCCTGACAGGTACGGAGCACCCCGCTGGTCTCCCCACCATCACGATCTCAAGGAGCTTCCAACCACCCTAGCGTACTTATTAAGTGGTCTTTCAAGATGGCGTACTAGCAAATCTTTATTTTACACTCCTATTTCAACTGCTGTTGAAAGAGAGAGAGTAAAATATTAAAAGGACCACTTTCTCATACGACACGGAATGACATATAATATCAGTATCTAAGTGGTAGCAGATGGTTTGTAAGAACAACCATTGTGTCAGCACATGCCCTGTTTACCACTTTTCTTTCTGTTACAGACAATTATTCAATCACGCATTTTGTAAATCATAAATTAAAATGACAGTCAAAGAAGAGGTCTAAATGACAGTCAAAGAAGAGGTCTGTTACAGATATTTAACTGAGACTCAATCTGTATAACATAAACTAAATTAAAAGAGTGGTGTCAGGAAATAGAGAAAGGAAAAAAAATTACATGTAAGTAATTTAGCAGATCTCTTATCCAGAGGTATTTACGGTTAGCGTAATCATCTTCAGATAGCTAGGTGGGACAACCACATATCACAGTAGTTAGTATATTCAGATAGCTAGGTGGGACAACCACATATCACAGTAGTTAGTATATTCAGATAGCTAGGTGGGACAACCACATATTACAGTAGTTAGTATATTCAGATAGCTAGGTGGGACAACCACATATCACAGTAGTTAGTATATTCAGATAGCTAGGTGGGACAACCACATATCACAGTAGTTATTATATTCAGATAGCTAGGTAGGACAACCACATATCACAGTAGTTAGTATATTCAGATAGCTAGGTAGGACAACCACATATTACAGTAGTTATTATATTCAGATAGCTAGGTGGGACAACCACATATTACAGTAGTTATTATATTCAGATAGCTAGGTGGGACAACCACATATCTCAGTAGTTAGTATATTCAGATAGCTAGGTGGGACAACCACATATCACAGTAGTTAGTATATTCAGATAGCTAGGTGGGACAACCACATATCACAGTAGTTAGTATATTCAGATAGCTAGGTGGGACAACCACATATCACAGTAGTTAGTATATTCAAATAGCTAGGTGGGACAACCACATATCACAGTAGTTAGTGTATTCAGATAGCTAGGTGGGACAACCACATATTACAGTAGTTAGTATATTCAGATAGCTAGGTGGGACAACCACATATCACAGTAGTTAGTATATTCAGATAGCTAGGTGGGACAACCACATATTACAGTAGTTAGTATATTCAGATAGCTAGGTGGGACAACCACATATCACAGTAGTTAGTATATTCAGACAGCTAGGTGGGACAACCACATATCACAGTAGTTAGTATATTCAGATAGCTAGGTGGGACAACCACATATCACAGTAGTTAGTATATTCAGATAGCTAGGTGGGACAACCACATATCACAGTAGTTAGTATATTCAGATAGCTAGGTGGGACAACCACATATCACAGTAGTTAGTATATTCAGATAGCTAGGTGGGACAACCACATATTACAGTAGTTAGTATATTCAGATAGCTAGGTGGGACAACCACATATCACAGTAGTTAGTATATTCAGATAGCTAGGTGGGACAACCACATATCACAGTAGTTATTATATTCAGATAGCTAGGTGGGACAACCACATATCACAGTAGTTAGTATATTCAGATAGCTAGGTGGGACAACCACATATCACAGTAGTTAGTATATTAATCTTCAGATAGCTAGGTGGGACAACCACATATCACAGTAGTTAGTATATTCAGATAGCTAGGTGGGATAACCACATATCACAGTAGTTAGTATATTCAGATAGCTAGGTGGAACAACCACATATCACAGTAGTTAGTATATTCAGACAGCTAGGTGGGACAACCACATATTACAGTAGTTAGTATATTCAGATAACTAGGTGGGACAACCACATATCACAGTAGTTAGTATATTCAGACAGCTAGGTGGGACAACCACATATCACAGTAGTTAGTATATTCAGATAGCTAGGTGGGACAACCACATATTACAGTAGTTAGTATATTCAGATAACTAGGTGGGACAACCACATATCACAGTAGTTAGTATATTCAGACAGCTAGGTGGGACAACCACATATCACAGTAGTTAGTATATTCAGACAGCTAGGTGGGACAACCACATATCACAGTAGTTAGTATATTCAGATAGCTAGGTGGGACAACCACATATCACAGTAGTTGGTATATTCAGATAGCTAGGTGGGACAACCACATATCACAGTAGTTAGTATATTCAGACAGCTAGGTGGGACAACCACATATCACAGTAGTTAGTATATTCAGATAGCTAGGTGAGACAACCACATATCACAGTAGTTAGTATATTCAGATAGCTAGGTGGGACAACCACATATCACAGTAGTTACTATATTCAGATAGCTAGGTGGGACAACCACATATCACATTAGTTATTATATTCAGATAGCTAGGTGAGACAACCACATATCACAGTAGTTAGTATATTCAGATAGCTAGGTGGGACAACCACATATCACAGTAGTTAGTATATTCAGATAGCTAGGTGGGACAACCACATATTACAGTAGTTAGTATATTCAGATAGCTAGTTGGGACAACCACATATCACAGTAGTTAGTATATTCAGATAGCTAGGTGGGACAACCACATATCACAGTAGTTAGTATATTCAGACAGCTAGGTGGGACAACCACATATCACAGTAGTTAGTATATTCAGATAGCTAGGTGAGACAACCACATATCACAGTAGTTAGTATATTCAGATAGCTAGGTGGGACAACCACATATCACAGTAGTTACTATATTCAGATAGCTAGGTGGGACAACCACATATCACATTAGTTATTATATTCAGATAGCTAGGTGGGACAACCACATATCACAGTAGTTAGTATATTCAGATAGCTAGGTGGGACAACCACATATCACAGTAGTTAGTATATTCAGATAGCTAGTTGGGACAACCACATATTACAGTAGTTAGTATATTCAGATAGCTAGTTGGGACAACCACATATCACAGTAGTTAGTATATTCATCTTCAGATAGCTAGGTGGGACAACCACATATCACAGTAGTTAGTATATTCAGATAGCTAGGTGGGACAACCACATATCACAGTAGTTAGTATATTCAGATAGCTAGGTGGAACAACCACATATCACAGTAGTTAGTATATTCAGACAGCTAGGTGGGACAACCACATATTACAGTAGTTAGTATAATCAGACAGCTAGGTGGGACAACCACATATTACAGTAGTTAGTATATTCAGATAGCTAGGTGGGACAACCACATATCACAGTAGTTAGTATATTCAGATAGCTAGGTGGGACAACCACATATCACAGTAGTTAGTATATTCAGATAGCTAGGTGGGACAACCACATATCACAGTAGTTAGTATATTCAGATAGCTAGGTGGGACAACCACATATCACAGTAGTTAGTATATTAATCTTCAGATAGCTAGGTGGGACAACCACATATCACAGTAGTTAGTATATTCAGATAGCTAGGTGGGATAACCACATATCACAGTAGTTAGTATATTCAGATAGCTAGGTGGGATAACCACATATCACAGTAGTTAGTATATTAAGATAGCTAGGTGGGATAACCACATATCACAGTAGTTAGTATATTCATCTTCAGATAGCTAGGTGGGATAACCACATATCACAGTAGTTAGTATATTCATCTTCAGATAGCTAGGTGGGACAACCACATATCACAGTAGTTAGTATATTCAGATAGCTAGGTGGGATAACCACATATCACAGTAGTTAGTATATTCAGATAGCTAGATGGGACAACCACATATCACAGTAGTTAGTATATTCAGATAGCTAGGTGGGACAACCACATATCACAGTAGTTAGTATATTCATCTTCAGACAGCTAGGTGGGACAACCACATATCACAGTAGTTAGTATATTCAGATAGCTAGGTGGGACAACCACATATCACAGTAGTTAGTATATTCAGATAGCTAGGTGGGACAACCACATATTACAGTAGTTAGTATATTCAGATAGCTAGGTGGGATAACTACATATCACAGTAGTTAGTATATTCAGATAGCTAGGTGGGACAACCACATATCACAGTAGTTAGTATATTCAGATAGCTAGGTGGGATAACCACATATCACAGTAGTTAGTATATTCAGATAGCTAGGTGGGACAACCACATATCACAGTAGTTAGTATATTCATCTTCAGATAGCTAGGTGAGACAAACACATATCTCAGTAGTTAGTATATTCAGATAGCTAGGTGGGACAACCACATATTACAGTAGTTAGTATATTCAGATAGCTAGGTGAGACAACCACATATTACAGTAGTTAGTATATTCATCTTCAGATAGCTAGGTGGGACAACCACATATCACAGTAGTTAGTATATTCAGATAGCTAGGTGGGACAACCACATATCACAGTAGTTAGTATATTCAGATAGCTAGGTGGGACAACCACATATCACAGTAGTTAGTATATTCAGATAGCTAGGTGGGACAACCACATATCACAGTAGTTAGTATATTCAGATAGCTAGGTGGGACAACCACATATCACAGTAGTTAGTATATTCAGATAGCTAGGTGGGACAACCACATATCACAGTAGTTAGTATATTCAGATAGCTAAGTGGGACAACCACTTATCACAGTAGTTAGTATATTCAGATAGCTAGGTGGGACAACCACATATCACAGTAGTTAGTATATTCAGATAGCTAGGTGGGACAACCACATATTACAGTAGTTAGTATATTCAGATAGCTAGGTGGGACAACCACATATCACAGTAGTTAGTATATTCAGATAGCTAGGTGGGATAACCACATATCACAGTAGTTAGTATATTCAGACAGCTAGGTGGGACAACCACATATCACAGTAGTTAGTATATTCAGATAGCTAGGTGGGACAACCACATATCACAGTAGTTAGTATATTCAGATAGCTAGGTGGGACAACCACATATCACAGTAGTTAGTATATTCAGATAGCTAGGTGGGACAACCACATATTACAGTAGTTAGTATATTCAGATAGCTAGGTGGGACAACCACATATCACATTAGTTATTATATTCAGATAGCTAGGTGGGACAACCACATATCACAGTAGTTAGTATATTCAGATAGCTAGGTGGGACAACCACATATCACAGTAGTTAGTATATTCAGATAGCTAGTTGGGACAACCACATATTACAGTAGTTAGTATATTCAGATAGCTAGTTGGGACAACCACATATCACAGTAGTTAGTATATTCATCTTCAGATAGCTAGGTGGGACAACCACATATCACAGTAGTTAGTATATTCAGATAGCTAGGTGGGACAACCACATATCACAGTAGTTAGTATATTCAGATAGCTAGGTGGAACAACCACATATCACAGTAGTTAGTATATTCAGACAGCTAGGTGGGACAACCACATATTACAGTAGTTAGTATAATCAGACAGCTAGGTGGGACAACCACATATTACAGTAGTTAGTATATTCAGATAGCTAGGTGGGACAACCACATATCACAGTAGTTAGTATATTCAGATAGCTAGGTGGGACAACCACATATCACAGTAGTTAGTATATTCAAATAGCTAGGTGGGACAACCACATATCACAGTAGTTAGTATATTCAGATAGCTAGGTGGGACAACCACATATCACAGTAGTTAGTATATTAATCTTCAGATAGCTAGGTGGGACAACCACATATCACAGTAGTTAGTATATTCAGATAGCTAGGTGGGATAACCACATATCACAGTAGTTAGTATATTCAGATAGCTAGGTGGGATAACCACATATCACAGTAGTTAGTATATTAAGATAGCTAGGTGGGATAACCACATATCACAGTAGTTAGTATATTCATCTTCAGATAGCTAGGTGGGATAACCACATATCACAGTAGTTAGTATATTCATCTTCAGATAGCTAGGTGGGACAACCACATATCACAGTAGTTAGTATATTCAGATAGCTAGGTGGGATAACCACATATCACAGTAGTTAGTATATTCAGATAGCTAGATGGGACAACCACATATCACAGTAGTTAGTATATTCAGATAGCTAGGTGGGACAACCACATATCACAGTAGTTAGTATATTCATCTTCAGACAGCTAGGTGGGACAACCACATATCACAGTAGTTAGTATATTCAGATAGCTAGGTGGGACAACCACATATCACAGTAGTTAGTATATTCAGATAGCTAGGTGGGACAACCACATATTACAGTAGTTAGTATATTCAGATAGCTAGGTGGGATAACTACATATCACAGTAGTTAGTATATTCAGATAGCTAGGTGGGACAACCACATATCACAGTAGTTAGTATATTCAGATAGCTAGGTGGGATAACCACATATCACAGTAGTTAGTATATTCAGATAGCTAGGTGGGACAACCACATATCACAGTAGTTAGTATATTCATCTTCAGATAGCTAGGTGAGACAAACACATATCTCAGTAGTTAGTATATTCAGATAGCTAGGTGGGACAACCACATATTACAGTAGTTAGTATATTCAGATAGCTAGGTGAGACAACCACATATTACAGTAGTTAGTATATTCATCTTCAGATAGCTAGGTGGGACAACCACATATCACAGTAGTTAGTATATTCAGATAGCTAGGTGGGACAACCACATATCACAGTAGTTAGTATATTCAGATAGCTAGGTGGGACAACCACATATCACAGTAGTTAGTATATTCAGATAGCTAGGTGGGACAACCACATATCACAGTAGTTAGTATATTCAGATAGCTAGGTGGGACAACCACATATCACAGTAGTTAGTATATTCAGATAGCTAGGTGGGACAACCACATATCACAGTAGTTAGTATATTCAGATAGCTAAGTGGGACAACCACTTATCACAGTAGTTAGTATATTCAGATAGCTAGGTGGGACAACCACATATCACAGTAGTTAGTATATTCAGATAGCTAGGTGGGACAACCACATATTACAGTAGTTAGTATATTCAGATAGCTAGGTGGGACAACCACATATCACAGTAGTTAGTATATTCAGATAGCTAGGTGGGATAACCACATATCACAGTAGTTAGTATATTCAGACAGCTAGGTGGGACAACCACATATCACAGTAGTTAGTATATTCAGATAGCTAGGTGGGACAACCACATATCACAGTAGTTAGTATATTCAGATAGCTAGGTGGGACAACCACATATCACAGTAGTTAGTATATTCAGATAGCTAGGTGGGACAACCACATATTACAGTAGTTAGTATATTCAGATAGCTAGGTGGGACAACCACATATCACAGTAGTTAGTATATTCAGATAGCTAGGTGGGATAACCACATATCACAGTAGTTAGTATATTCAGATAGCTAGGTGGGACAACCACATATCACAGTAGTTAGTATATTCAGATAGCTAGGTGGGACAACCACATATCACAGTAGTTAGTATATTCAGATAGCTAGGTGGGACAACCACATATCACAGTAGTTAGTATATTCATCTTCAGATAGCTAGTTGGGACAACCACATATCACAGTAGTTAGTATATTCAGATAGCTAGGTGAGACAACCACATATCACAGTAGTTAGTATATTCAGATAGCTGGGTGGGACAACCACATATCACAGTAGTTAGTATATTCAGATAGCTAGGTGGGACAACCACATATCACAGTAGTTAGTATATTCAGATAGCTAGGTGGGACAACCACATATCACAATAGTTAATATATTCAGATAGCTAGGTGGGACAACAACATATCACAGTAGTTAGTATATTCAGATAGCTAGGTGGGACAACCACATATCACAGTAGTTAGTATATTCATCTTCAGATAGCTAGATGAGACAACCACATATCTCAGTAGTTAGTATATTCAGATAGCTAGGGGGGACAACCACATATCACAGTAGTTAGTATATTCAGATAGCTAGGTGGGACAACCACATATCACAGTAGTTAGTATATTAATCTTCAGATAGCTAGTTGAGACAACCACATATCACAGTAGTTAGTATATTCAGATAGCTAGGTGGGACAACCACATATCACAGTAGTTAGTATATTCAGATAGCTAGGTGAGACAACCACATATCACAGTAGTTAGTATATTCATCTTCAGATAGCTAGGTGGGATAACCACATATCACAGTAGTTAGTATATTCATCTTCAGATAGCTAGGTGGGACAACCACATATCACAGTAGTTTGTATATTCAGATAGCTAGGTGGGATAACCACATATCACAGTAGTTAGTATATTCATCTTCAGATAGCTAGGTGGGATAACCACATATCACAGTAGTTAGTATATTCATCTTCAGATAGCTAGGTGGGACAACCACATATCACAGTAGTTAGTATATTCAGATAGCTAGGTGGGATAACCACATATCACAGTAGTTAGTATATTCAGATAGCTAGGTGGGACAACCACATATCACAGTAGTTAGTATATTCAGATAGCTAGGTGGGACAACCACATATCACAGTAGTTAGTATATTCATCTTCAGACAGCTAGATGGGACAACCACATATCACAGTAGTTAGTATATTCAGATAGCTAGGTGGGACAACCACATATCACAGTAGTTAGTATATTCAGATAGCTAGGTGGGACAACCACATATTACAGTAGTTAGTATATTCAGATAGCTAGGTGGGATAACCACATATCACAGTAGTTAGTATATTCAGATAGCTAGGTGGGACAACCACATATCACAGTAGTTAGTATATTCAGATAGCTAGGTGGGATAACCACATATCACAGTAGTTAGTATATTCAGATAGCTAGGTGGGACAACCACATATCACAGTAGTTAATATATTCATCTTCAGATAGCTAGGTGAGACAACCACATATCTCAGTAGTTAGTATATTCAGATAGCTAGGTGGGACAACCACATATTACAGTAGTTAGTATATTCAGATAGCTAGGTGGGATAACCACATATCACAGTAGTTAGTATATTCAGATAGCTATGTGAGACAACCACATATCACAGTAGTTAGTATATTCAGATAGCTAGGTGAGACAACCACATATTACAGTAGTTAGTATATTCATCTTCAGATAGCTAGGTGGGACAACCACATATCACAGTAGTTAGTATATTCAGATAGCTAGGTGAGACAACCACATATCACAGTAGTTAGTATATTCAGATAGCTAGGTGGGACAACCACATATCACAGTAGTTAGTATATTCAGATAGCTAGGTGGGACAACCACATATCACAGTAGTTAGTATATTCAGATAGCTAGGTGGGACAACCACATATCACAGTAGTTAGTATATTCAGATAGCTAGGTGGGACAACCACATATCACAGTAGTTAGTATATTCAGATAGCTAGGTGGGATAACCACATATCACAGTAGTTAGTATATTCAGATAGCTAGGTGGGACAACCACATATCACAGTAGTTAGTATATTCAGATAGCTAGGTGGGACAACCACATATCACAGTAGTTAGTATTTTCAGATAGCTAGGTGAGACAACCACATATCACAGTAGTTAGTCTTTTCAGATAGCTAGGTGGGATAACCACATATCACAGTAGTTAGTATATTCAGATAGCTAGGTGGGACAACCACATATCACAGTAGTTAGTATATTCAGATAGCTAGGTGGGACAACCACATATCACAGTAGTTAGTATATTCAGATAGCTAGGTGGGACAACAACATATCACAGTAGTTAGTATATTCAGATAGCTGGGTGGGACAACCACATATCACAGTAGTTAGTATATTCATCTTCAGATAGCTAGGTGAGACAAACACATATCACAGTAGTTAGTATATTCAGATAGCTAGGTGGGACAACCACATATCACAGTAGTTAGTATATTCAGATAGCTAGGTGGGACAACCACATATCACAGTAGTTAGTATATTCAGATAGCTAGGTGGGACAACCACATATCACAGTAGTTAGTATATTCAGATAGCTAGGTGGGACAACCACATATCACAGTAGTTAGTATATTCATTTTCAGATAGCTAGGTGGGACAACCACATATCACAGTAGTTTGTATATTCAGATAGCTAGGTGGGATAACCACATATCACAGTAGTTAGTATATTCATCTTCAGATAGCTAGGTGGGATAACCACATATCACAGTAGTTAGTATATTCATCTTCAGATAGCTAGGTGGGACAACCACATATCACAGTAGTTAGTATATTCAGATAGCTAGGTGGGATAACCACATATCACAGTAGTTAGTATATTCAGATAGCTAGGTGGGACAACCACATATCACAGTAGTTAGTATATTCAGATAGCTAGGTGGGACAACCACATATCACAGTAGTTAGTATATTCATCTTCAGACAGCTAGGTGGGACAACCACATATCACAGTAGTTAGTATATTCAGATAGCTAGGTGGGACAACCACATATCACAGTAGTTAGTATATTCAGATAGCTAGGTGGGACAACCACATATTACAGTAGTTAGTATATTCAGATAGCTAGGTGGGATAACCACATATCACAGTAGTTAGTATATTCAGATAGCTAGGTGGGACAACCACATATCACAGTAGTTAGTATATTCAGATAGCTAGGTGGGATAACCACATATCACAGTAGTTAGTATATTCAGATAGCTAGGTGGGACAACCACATATCACAGTAGTTAATATATTCATCTTCAGATAGCTAGGTGAGACAACCACATATCTCAGTAGTTAGTATATTCAGATAGCTAGGTGGGACAACCACATATTACAGTAGTTAGTATATTCAGATAGCTAGGTGGGATAACCACATATCACAGTAGTTAGTATATTCAGATAGCTATGTGAGACAACCACATATCACAGTAGTTAGTATATTCAGATAGCTAGGTGAGACAACCACATATTACAGTAGTTAGTATATTCATCTTCAGATAGCTAGGTGGGACAACCACATATCACAGTAGTTAGTATATTCAGATAGCTAGGTGAGACAACCACATATCACAGTAGTTAGTATATTCAGATAGCTAGGTGGGACAACCACATATCACAGTAGTTAGTATATTCAGATAGCTAGGTGGGACAACCACATATCACAGTAGTTAGTATATTCAGATAGCTAGGTGGGACAACCACATATCACAGTAGTTAGTATATTCAGATAGCTAGGTGGGACAACCACATATCACAGTAGTTAGTATATTCAGATAGCTAGGTGGGATAACCACATATCACAGTAGTTAGTATATTCAGATAGCTAGGTGGGACAACCACATATCACAGTAGTTAGTATATTCAGATAGCTAGGTGGGACAACCACATATCACAGTAGTTAGTATATTCAGATAGCTAGGTGAGACAACCACATATCACAGTAGTTAGTATATTCAGATAGCTAGGTGGGATAACCACATATCACAGTAGTTAGTATATTCAGATAGCTAGGTGGGACAACCACATATCACAGTAGTTAGTATATTCAGATAGCTAGGTGGGACAACCACATATCACAGTAGTTAGTATATTCAGATAGCTAGGTGGGACAACAACATATCACAGTAGTTAGTATATTCAGATAGCTGGGTGGGACAACCACATATCACAGTAGTTAGTATATTCATCTTCAGATAGCTAGGTGAGACAAACACATATCACAGTAGTTAGTATATTCAGATAGCTAGGTGGGACCACCACATATCACAGTAGTTAGTATATTCAAAAAAACCACTTGTTCCAAATTAAGCAGCAGCAGCTGAAAAGATGAGCTCCTACAAATATTGAAATTTAAATGTTTTTTTTAGAGTAAAGTACATCGAAAAAAAATCTAAAGAAAACTGCAAACTGAATAGGAGACCAAACAAGCAGCAAACAAAGAAGAAAGGCTTTTGAAAAAGTAACAATTTTTCATAAAATTATACCGTTTTCTTAGCTAGCTAAGTTGTTTACCTGTTGCTAGGCAGTTGCTAGGGACATTCCTGAAAGAAGCTAGCTAGCTAACAAGGAGTGTCTAGTTGGCAGAAGAGAAGAAGGGACAAAGAAGGGACAAAGTGGGACAAAATAAGGACAGAAGAAAAGGGAAAGGGGACATTAAGGTGAAGCAGTCCTCTAAAGACACAAAAGACAATAATACAAGAAACAACACTTCTATTGCCTCTCCCTCTACGATACGCACTTCCGGTTTGGTTTGGAGCGAGTAGTTGCATTCCGCTTTGCTCCACAGGTAGTATTACAGGTAGTATTACATTTAATTTCATTACAGTACAACAGTTTGATTTGTTTGATCTTAGCTGGCTACATAGCCGTCTTTGTATCCAAGATAATTGTGTAGTCTAGAGTAATTGTCGAGGTTACCTAGCCAGTTAGAGGTTACCTAGCCAGCTACACTTTCAAACAAAGTCAACAACGCAGCCACTGCTAGCTAGCCTATTTCACCAGCCAGCAGTACTATATCATTTTAGTCAATAAGATTTTTTGCAACGTAAGCTTAACTTTCTGAACATTCGAGACGTGTAGTCCACTTGTCATTCCAATCTCCTTTGCATTAGCGTAGCCTCTTCTGTAGCCTGTCAACTATGTGTCTGTCTATCCCTGTTCTCTCCTCTCTGCACAGACCATACAAACGCTTCACACCGCGTGGCCGCTGCTACTCTAACCTGGTGGTCCCAGCGCGCACGACCCACGTGGAGTTCCAGGTCTCAGGCAGCCTCTGGAACTGCCGATCTGCGGCCAACAAGGCAGAGTTCATCTCAGCCTATGCTTCCCTCCAGTCCCTCGACTTCTTGGCACTGACGGAAACATGGATTACCACTGATAACACTGCTACTCCTACTGCTCTCTCCTCGTCTGCCCACGTGTTCTCGCACACCCCGAGAGCTTCTGGTCAGCGGGGTGGTGGCACTGGGATCCTCATCTCTCCCAAGTGGACATTCTCTCTTTCTCCCCTGACCCATCTGTCTATCGCCTCCTTTGAATTCCATGCTGTCACAGTTACCAGCCCTTTCAAGCTTAACATCCTTATCATTTATCGCCCTCCAGGTTCCCTTGGAGAGTTCATCAATGAGCTTGACGCCCTGATAAGTTCCTTTCCTGAGGATGGCTCACCTCTCACAGTTCTGGGTGACTTTAACCTCCCCACGTCTACCTTTGACTCATTCCTCTCTGCCTCCTTCTTTCCACTCCTCTCCTCTTTTGACCTCACCCTCTCACCTTCCCCCCCTACTCACAAGGCAGGCAATACGCTTGACCTCATCTTTACTAGATGCTGTTCTTCCACTAATCTCATTGCAACTCCCCTCCAAGTCTCCGACCACTACCTTGTATCCTTTTCCCTCTCGCTCTCATCCAACACTTCCCACACTGCCCCTACTCGGATGGTATCGCGCCGTCCCAACCTTCGCTCTCTCTCCCCCGCTACTCTCTCCTCTTCCATCCTATCATCTCTTCCCTCTGCTCAAACCTTCTCCAACCTATCTCCTGATTCTGCCTCCTCAACCCTCCTCTCCTCCCTTTCTGCATCCTTTGACTCTCTATGTCCCCTATCCTCCAGGCCGGCTCGGTCCTCCCCTCCTGCTCCGTGGCTCGACGACTCATTGCGAGCTCACAGAACAGGGCTCCGGGCAGCCGAGCGGAAATGGAGGAAAACTCGCCTCCCTGCGGACCTGGCATCCTTTCACTCCCTCCTCTCTACATTCTCCTCTTCTGTCTCTGCTGCTAAAGCCAATTTCTACCACTCTAAATTCCAAGCATCTGCCTCTAACCCTAGGAAGCTCTTTGCCACCTTCTCCTCCCTCCTGAATCCTCCTCCCCCTCCTCCCCCCTCCTCCCTCTCTGCTGATGACTTTGTCAACCATTGTGAAAAGAAGGTCGACGACATCCGATCCTCGTTTGCTAAGTCAAACGACACCGCTGGTTCTGCTCACACTGCCCTACCCTGTGCTTTGACCTCTTTCTCCCCTCTCTCTCCAGATGAAATCTCGCGTCTTGTGACGGCCGGCCGCCCAACAACCTGCCCGCTTGACCCTATCCCCTCCTCTCTTCTCCAGACCATTTCCGGAGACCTTCTCCCTTACCTCACCTCGCTCATCAACTCATCCTTGACCGCTGGCTACGTCCCTTCCGTCTTCAAGAGAGCGAGAGTTGCACCCCTTCTGAAAAAACCTACACTCGATCCCTCCGATGTCAACAACTACAGACCAGTATCCCTTCTTTCTTTTCTCTCCAAAACTCTTGAACGTGCCGTCCTTGGCCAGCTCTCCTGCTATCTCTCTCAGAATGACCTTCTTGATCCAAATCAGTCAGGTTTCAAGACTAGTCATTCAACTGAGACTGCTCTTCTCTGTGTCACGGAGGCGCTCCGCACTGCTAAAGCTAACTCTCTCTCCTCTGCTCTCATCCTTCTAGACCTATCGGCTGCCTTTGATACTGTGAACCATCAGATCCTCCTCTCCACCCTCTCCGAGCTGGGCATCTCCGGCGCGGCCCACGCTTGGATTGCGTCCTACCTGACAGGTCGCTCCTACCAGGTGGCGTGGCGAGAATCTGTCTCCGCACCACGTGCTCTCACCACTGGTGTCCCCCAGGGCTCTGTTCTAGGCCCTCTCCTATTCTCGCTATACACCAAGTCACTTGGCTCTGTCATATCCTCACATGGTCTCTCCTATCATTGCTATGCAGACGACACACAATTAATCTTCTCCTTTCCCCCCTCTGATAACCAGGTGGTGAATCGCATCTCTGCATGTCTGGCAGACATATCAGTGTGGATGACGGATCACCACCTCAAGCTGAACCTCGGCAAGACGGAGCTGCTCTTCCTCCCGGGGAAGGACTGCCCGTTCCATGATCTCGCCATCACGGTTGACAACTCCATTGTGTCCTCCTCCCAGAGTGCTAAGAACCTTGGCGTGATCCTGGACAACACCCTGTCGTTCTCAACTAACATCAAGGCGGTGACCCGTTCCTGTAGGTTCATGCTCTACAACATTCGCAGAGTACGACCCTGCCTCACGCAGGAAGCGGCGCAGGTCCTAATCCAGGCACTTGTCATCTCCCGTCTGGATTACTGCAACTCGCTGTTGGCTGGGCTCCCTGCCTGTGCCATTAAACCCCTACAACTCATCCAGAACGCCGCAGCCCGTCTGGTGTTCAACTTTCCCAAGTTCTCTCACGTCACCCCGCTCCTCCGCTCTCTCCACTGGCTTCCAGTTGAAGCTCGCATCCGCTACAAGACCATGGTGCTTGCCTACGGAGCTGTGAGGGGAACGGCACCCCCGTACCTTCAGGCTCTGATCAGGCCCTACACCCAAACAAGGGCACTGCGTTCATCCACCTCTGGCCTGCTCGCCTCCCTACCTCTGAGGAAGTACAGTTCCCGCTCAGCCCAGTCAAAACTGTTCGCTGCTCTGGCACCCCAATGGTGGAACAAACTCCCTCACGACGCCAGGTCAGCGGAGTCAATCACCACCTTCCGGAGACACCTGAAACCCCACCTCTTTAAGGAATACCTAGGATAGGATAAAGTAAGCCTTCTAAACCCCCCCCCTTAAAAGAGTTAGATGCACTATTGTAAAGTGGTTGTTCCACTGGATATCATAAGGTGAATGCACCAATTTGTAAGTCGCTCTGGATAAGAGCGTCTGCTAAATGACTTAAATGTAAATGTAATTCAGATAGCTAGGTGGGACAACCACATATCACAGTAGTTAGTATATTCAGATAGCTAGGTGGGACAACAACATATCACAGTAGTTAGTATATTCAGATAGCTAGGTGGGACAACCACATATCACAGTAGTTAGTATATTCATCTTCAGATAGCTAGATGAGACAACCACATATCACAGTAGTTAGTATATTCAGATAGCTAGGTGGGACAACCACATATCACAGTAGTTAGTATATTCATTTTCAGATAGCTAGGTGGGACAACCACATATCACAGTAGTTTGTATATTCAGATAGCTAGGTGGGATAACCACATATCACAGTAGTTAGTATATTCATCTTCAGATAGCTAGGTGGGATAACCACATATCACAGTAGTTAGTATATTCATCTTCAGATAGCTAGGTGGGACAACCACATATCACAGTAGTTAGTATATTCAGATAGCTAGGTGGGATAACCACATATCACAGTAGTTAGTATATTCAGATAGCTAGGTGGGACAACCATATATCACAGTAGTTAGTATATTCAGATAGCTAGGTGGGACAACCACATATCACAGTAGTTAGTATATTCATCTTCAGACAGCTAGGTGGGACAACCACATATCACAGTAGTTAGTATATTCAGATAGCTAGGTGGGATAACCACATATCACAGTAGTTAGTATATTCAGATAGCTAGGTGGGACAACCACATATCACAGTAGTTAATATATTCATCTTCAGATAGCTAGGTGAGACAACCACATATCTCAGTAGTTAGTATATTCAGATAGCTAGGTGGGACAACCACATATTACAGTAGTTAGTATATTCAGATAGCTAGGTGGGACAACCACATATCACAGTAGTTAATATATTCATCTTCAGATAGCTAGGTGAGACAACCACATATCTCAGTAGTTAGTATATTCAGATAGCTAGGTGGGACAACCACATATTACAGTAGTTAGTATATTCAGATAGCTAGGTGGGATAACCACATATCACAGTAGTTAGTATATTCAGATAGCTATGTGAGACAACCACATATCACAGTAGTTAGTATATTCAGATAGCTAGGTGAGACAACCACATATTACAGTAGTTAGTATATTCATCTTCAGATAGCTAGGTGGGACAACCACATATCACAGTAGTTAGTATATTCAGATAGCTAGGTGAGACAACCACATATCACAGTAGTTAGTATATTCAGATAGCTAGGTGGGACAACCACATATCACAGTAGTTAGTATATTCAGATAGCTAGGTGGGACAACCACATATCACAGTAGTTAGTATATTCAGATAGCTAGGTGGGACAACCACATATCACAGTAGTTAGTATATTCAGATAGCTAGGTGGGACAACCACATATCACAGTAGTTAGTATATTCAGATAGCTAGGTGGGATAACCACATATCACAGTAGTTAGTATATTCAGATAGCTAGGTGGGACAACCACATATCACAGTAGTTAGTATATTCAGATAGCTAGGTGGGGCAACCACATATCACAGTAGTTAGTATATTCAGATAGCTAGGTGAGACAACCACATATCACAGTAGTTAGTATATTCAGATAGCTAGGTGGGATAACCACATATCACAGTAGTTAGTATATTCAGATAGCTAGGTGGGACAACCACATATCACAGTAGTTAGTATATTCAGATAGCTAGGTGGGACAACCACATATCACAGTAGTTAGTATATTCAGATAGCTAGGTGGGACAACAACATATCACAGTAGTTAGTATATTCAGATAGCTGGGTGGGACAACCACATATCACAGTAGTTAGTATATTCATCTTCAGATAGCTAGGTGAGACAAACACATATCACAGTAGTTAGTATATTCAGATAGCTAGGTGGGACAACCACATATCACAGTAGTTAGTATATTCAGATAGCTAGGTGGGACAACCACATATCACAGTAGTTAGTATATTCAGATAGCTAGGTGGGACAACAACATATCACAGTAGTTAGTATATTCAGATAGCTAGGTGGGACAACCACATATCACAGTAGTTAGTATATTCATCTTCAGATAGCTAGATGAGACAACCACATATCACAGTAGTTAGTATATTCAGATAGCTAGGTGGGACAACCACATATCACAGTAGTTAGTCTATTCATTTTCAGATAGCTAGGTGGGACAACCACATATCACAGTAGTTTGTATATTCAGATAGCTAGGTGGGATAACCACATATCACAGTAGTTAGTATATTCATCTTCAGATAGCTAGGTGGGATAACCACATATCACAGTAGTTAGTATATTCATCTTCAGATAGCTAGGTGGGACAACCACATATCACAGTAGTTAGTATATTCAGATAGCTAGGTGGGATAACCACATATCACAGTAGTTAGTATATTCAGATAGCTAGGTGGGACAACCACATATCACAGTAGTTAGTATATTCAGATAGCTAGGTGGGACAACCACATATCACAGTAGTTAGTATATTCATCTTCAGACAGCTAGGTGGGACAACCACATATCACAGTAGTTAGTATATTCAGATAGCTAGGTGGGACAACCACATATCACAGTAGTTAGTATATTCAGATAGCTAGGTGGGACAACCACATATTACAGTAGTTAGTATATTCAGATAGCTAGGTGGGATAACCACATATCACAGTAGTTAGTATATTCAGATAGCTAGGTGGGACAACCACATATCACAGTAGTTAGTATATTCAGATAGCTGGGTGGGACAACCACATATCACAGTAGTTAGTATATTCATCTTCAGATAGCTAGGTGAGACAAACACATATCACAGTAGTTAGTATATTCAGATAGCTAGGTGGGACCACCACATATCACAGTAGTTAGTATATTCAGATAGCTAGGTGGGACAACCACATATCACAGTAGTTAGTATATTCAGATAGCTAGGTGGGACAACAACATATCACAGTAGTTAGTATATTCAGATAGCTAGGTGGGACAACCACATATCACAGTAGTTAGTATATTCATCTTCAGATAGCTAGATGAGACAACCACATATCACAGTAGTTAGTATATTCAGATAGCTAGGTGGGACAACCACATATCACAGTAGTTAGTATATTCATTTTCAGATAGCTAGGTGGGACAACCACATATCACAGTAGTTTGTATATTCAGATAGCTAGGTGGGATAACCACATATCACAGTAGTTAGTATATTCAGATAGCTAGGTGGGACAACCACATATCACAGTAGTTAGTATATTCAGATAGCTAGGTGGGGCAACCACATATCACAGTAGTTAGTATATTCAGATAGCTAGGTGAGACAACCACATATCACAGTAGTTAGTATATTCAGATAGCTAGGTGGGATAACCACATATCACAGTAGTTAGTATATTCAGATAGCTAGGTGGGACAACCACATATCACAGTAGTTAGTATATTCAGATAGCTAGGTGGGACAACCACATATCACAGTAGTTAGTATATTCAGATAGCTAGGTGGGACAACAACATATCACAGTAGTTAGTATATTCAGATAGCTGGGTGGGACAACCACATATCACAGTAGTTAGTATATTCATCTTCAGATAGCTAGGTGAGACAAACACATATCACAGTAGTTAGTATATTCAGATAGCTAGGTGGGACAACCACATATCACAGTAGTTAGTATATTCAGATAGCTAGGTGGGACAACCACATATCACAGTAGTTAGTATATTCAGATAGCTAGGTGGGACAACAACATATCACAGTAGTTAGTATATTCAGATAGCTAGGTGGGACAACCACATATCACAGTAGTTAGTATATTCATCTTCAGATAGCTAGATGAGACAACCACATATCACAGTAGTTAGTATATTCAGATAGCTAGGTGGGACAACCACATATCACAGTAGTTAGTCTATTCATTTTCAGATAGCTAGGTGGGACAACCACATATCACAGTAGTTTGTATATTCAGATAGCTAGGTGGGATAACCACATATCACAGTAGTTAGTATATTCATCTTCAGATAGCTAGGTGGGATAACCACATATCACAGTAGTTAGTATATTCATCTTCAGATAGCTAGGTGGGACAACCACATATCACAGTAGTTAGTATATTCAGATAGCTAGGTGGGATAACCACATATCACAGTAGTTAGTATATTCAGATAGCTAGGTGGGACAACCACATATCACAGTAGTTAGTATATTCAGATAGCTAGGTGGGACAACCACATATCACAGTAGTTAGTATATTCATCTTCAGACAGCTAGGTGGGACAACCACATATCACAGTAGTTAGTATATTCAGATAGCTAGGTGGGACAACCACATATCACAGTAGTTAGTATATTCAGATAGCTAGGTGGGACAACCACATATTACAGTAGTTAGTATATTCAGATAGCTAGGTGGGATAACCACATATCACAGTAGTTAGTATATTCAGATAGCTAGGTGGGACAACCACATATCACAGTAGTTAGTATATTCAGATAGCTGGGTGGGACAACCACATATCACAGTAGTTAGTATATTCATCTTCAGATAGCTAGGTGAGACAAACACATATCACAGTAGTTAGTATATTCAGATAGCTAGGTGGGACCACCACATATCACAGTAGTTAGTATATTCAGATAGCTAGGTGGGACAACCACATATCACAGTAGTTAGTATATTCAGATAGCTAGGTGGGACAACAACATATCACAGTAGTTAGTATATTCAGATAGCTAGGTGGGACAACCACATATCACAGTAGTTAGTATATTCATCTTCAGATAGCTAGATGAGACAACCACATATCACAGTAGTTAGTATATTCAGATAGCTAGGTGGGACAACCACATATCACAGTAGTTAGTATATTCATTTTCAGATAGCTAGGTGGGACAACCACATATCACAGTAGTTTGTATATTCAGATAGCTAGGTGGGATAACCACATATCACAGTAGTTAGTATATTCATCTTCAGATAGCTAGGTGGGATAACCACATATCACAGTAGTTAGTATATTCATCTTCAGATAGCTAGGTGGGACAACCACATATCACAGTAGTTAGTATATTCAGATAGCTAGGTGGGATAACCACATATCACAGTAGTTAGTATATTCAGATAGCTAGGTGGGACAACCACATATCACAGTAGTTAGTATATTCAGATAGCTAGGTGGGACAACCACATATCACAGTAGTTAGTATATTCATCTTCAGACAGCTAGGTGGGACAACCACATATCACAGTAGTTAGTATATTCAGATAGCTAGGTGGGATAACCACATATCACAGTAGTTAGTATATTCAGATAGCTAGGTGGGACAACCACATATCACAGTAGTTAATATATTCATCTTCAGATAGCTAGGTGAGACAACCACATATCTCAGTAGTTAGTATATTCAGATAGCTAGGTGGGATAACCACATATTACAGTAGTTAGTATATTCAGATAGCTAGGTGGGACAACCACATATCACAGTAGTTAATATATTCATCTTCAGATAGCTAGGTGAGACAACCACATATCTCAGTAGTTAGTATATTCAGATAGCTAGGTGGGACAACCACATATTACAGTAGTTAGTATATTCAGATAGCTAGGTGGGATAACCACATATCACAGTAGTTAGTATATTCAGATAGCTATGTGAGACAACCACATATCACAGTAGTTAGTATATTCAGATAGCTAGGTGAGACAACCACATATTACAGTAGTTAGTATATTCATCTTCAGATAGCTAGGTGGGACAACCACATATCACAGTAGTTAGTATATTCAGATAGCTAGGTGAGACAACCACATATCACAGTAGTTAGTATATTCAGATAGCTAGGTGGGACAACCACATATCACAGTAGTTAGTATATTCAGATAGCTAGGTGGGACAACCACATATCACAGTAGTTAGTATATTCAGATAGCTAGGTGGGACAACCACATATCACAGTAGTTAGTATATTCAGATAGCTAGGTGGGACAACCACATATCACAGTAGTTAGTATATTCAGATAGCTAGGTGGGATAACCACATATCACAGTAGTTAGTATATTCAGATAGCTAGGTGGGACAACCACATATCACAGTAGTTAGTATATTCAGATAGCTAGGTGGGGCAACCACATATCACAGTAGTTAGTATATTCAGATAGCTAGGTGAGACAACCACATATCACAGTAGTTAGTATATTCAGATAGCTAGGTGGGATAACCACATATCACAGTAGTTAGTATATTCAGATAGCTAGGTGGGACAACCACATATCACAGTAGTTAGTATATTCAGATAGCTAGGTGGGACAACCACATATCACAGTAGTTAGTATATTCAGATAGCTAGGTGGGACAACAACATATCACAGTAGTTAGTATATTCAGATAGCTGGGTGGGACAACCACATATCACAGTAGTTAGTATATTCATCTTCAGATAGCTAGGTGAGACAAACACATATCACAGTAGTTAGTATATTCAGATAGCTAGGTGGGACAACCACATATCACAGTAGTTAGTATATTCAGATAGCTAGGTGGGACAACCACATATCACAGTAGTTAGTATATTCAGATAGCTAGGTGGGACAACAACATATCACAGTAGTTAGTATATTCAGATAGCTAGGTGGGACAACCACATATCACAGTAGTTAGTATATTCATCTTCAGATAGCTAGATGAGACAACCACATATCACAGTAGTTAGTATATTCAGATAGCTAGGTGGGACAACCACATATCACAGTAGTTAGTCTATTCATTTTCAGATAGCTAGGTGGGACAACCACATATCACAGTAGTTTGTATATTCAGATAGCTAGGTGGGATAACCACATATCACAGTAGTTAGTATATTCATCTTCAGATAGCTAGGTGGGATAACCACATATCACAGTAGTTAGTATATTCATCTTCAGATAGCTAGGTGGGACAACCACATATCACAGTAGTTAGTATATTCAGATAGCTAGGTGGGATAACCACATATCACAGTAGTTAGTATATTCAGATAGCTAGGTGGGACAACCACATATCACAGTAGTTAGTATATTCAGATAGCTAGGTGGGACAACCACATATCACAGTAGTTAGTATATTCATCTTCAGACAGCTAGGTGGGACAACCACATATCACAGTAGTTAGTATATTCAGATAGCTAGGTGGGATAACCACATATCACAGTAGTTAGTATATTCAGATAGCTAGGTGGGACAACCACATATCACAGTAGTTAATATATTCATCTTCAGATAGCTAGGTGAGACAACCACATATCTCAGTAGTTAGTATATTCAGATAGCTAGGTGGGACAACCACATATTACAGTAGTTAGTATATTCAGATAGCTAGGTGGGATAACCACATATCACAGTAGTTAGTATATTCAGATAGCTATGTGAGACAACCACATATCACAGTAGTTAGTATATTCAGATAGCTAGGTGGGACAACCACATATCACAGTAGTTAGTATATTCATCTTCAGATAGCTAGATGAGACAACCACATATCACAGTAGTTAGTATATTCAGATAGCTAGGTGGGACAACCACATATCACAGTAGTTTGTATATTCAGATAGCTAGGTGGGATAACCACATATCACAGTAGTTAGTATATTCATCTTCAGATAGCTAGGTGGGATAACCACATATCACAGTAGTTAGTATATTCATCTTCAGATAGCTAGGTGGGACAACCACATATCACAGTAGTTAGTATATTCAGATAGCTAGGTGGGATAACCACATATCACAGTAGTTAGTATATTCAGATAGCTAGGTGGGACAACCACATATCACAGTAGTTAGTATATTCAGATAGCTAGGTGGGACAACCACATATCACAGTAGTTAGTATATTCATCTTCAGACAGCTAGGTGGGACAACCACATATCACAGTAGTTAGTATATTCAGATAGCTAGGTGGGATAACCACATATCACAGTAGTTAGTATATTCAGATAGCTAGGTGGGACAACCACATATCACAGTAGTTAATATATTCATCTTCAGATAGCTAGGTGAGACAACCACATATCTCAGTAGTTAGTATATTCAGATAGCTAGGTGGGACAACCACATATTACAGTAGTTAGTATATTCAGATAGCTAGGTGGGATAACCACATATCACAGTAGTTAGTATATTCAGATAGCTATGTGAGACAACCACATATCACAGTAGTTAGTATATTCAGATAGCTAGGTGAGACAACCACATATTACAGTAGTTAGTATATTCAGATAGCTAGGTGGGACAACCACATATCACAGTAGTTAGTATATTCAGATAGCTAGGTGGGACAACCACATATCACAGTAGTTAGTATATTCAGATAGCTAGGTGAGACAACCACATATCACAGTAGTTAGTCTTTTCAGATAGCTAGGTGGGATAACCACATATCACAGTAGTTAGTATATTCAGATAGCTAGGTGGGACAACCACATATCACAGTAGTTAGTATATTCAGATAGCTAGGTGGGACAACCACATATCACAGTAGTTAGTATATTCATCTTCAGACAGCTAGGTGGGACAACCACATATCACAGTAGTTAGTATATTCAGATAGCTAGGTGGGACAACCACATATCACAGTAGTTAGTATATTCAGATAGCTAGGTGGGACAACCACATATTACAGTAGTTAGTATATTCAGATAGCTAGGTGGGACAACCACATATCACAGTAGTTAGTATATTCAGATAGCTAGGTGGGACAACCACATATCACAGTAGTTAGTATATTCAGATAGCTAGGTGGGATAACCACATATCACAGTAGTTAGTATATTCAGATAGCTAGGTGGGACAACCACATATCACAGTAGTTAATATATTCATCTTCAGATAGCTAGGTGAGACAACCACATATCTCAGTAGTTAGTATATTCAGATAGCTAGGTGGGACAACCACATATTACAGTAGTTAGTATATTCAGATAGCTAGGTGGGATAACCACATATCACAGTAGTTAGTATATTCAGATAGCTATGTGAGACAACCACATATCACAGTAGTTAGTATATTCAGATAGCTAGGTGAGACAACCACATATTACAGTAGTTAGTATATTCATCTTCAGATAGCTAGGTGGGACAACCACATATCACAGTAGTTAGTATATTCAGATAGCTAGGTGAGACAACCACATATCACAGTAGTTAGTATATTCAGATAGCTAGGTGGGACAACCACATATCACAGTAGTTAGTATATTCAGATAGCTAGGTGGGACAACCACATATCACAGTAGTTAGTATATTCAGATAGCTAGGTGGGACAACCACATATCACAGTAGTTAGTATATTCAGATAGCTAGGTGGGACAACCACATATCACAGTAGTTAGTATATTCAGATAGCTAGGTGGGACAACCACATATCACAGTAGTTAGTATATTCAGATAGCTAGGTGGGACAACCACATATCACAGTAGTTAGTATATTCAGATAGCTAGGTGGGACAACCACATATCACAGTAGTTAGTATATTCAGATAGCTAGGTGAGACAACCACATATCACAGTAGTTAGTCTTTTCAGATAGCTAGGTGGGATAACCACATATCACAGTAGTTAGTATATTCAGATAGCTAGGTGGGACAACCACATATCACAGTAGTTAGTATATTCAGATAGCTAGGTGGGACAACCACATATCACAGTAGTTAGTATATTCAGATAGCTAGGTGGGACAACAACATATCACAGTAGTTAGTATATTCAGATAGCTGGGTGGGACAACCACATATCACAGTAGTTAGTATATTCATCTTCAGATAGCTAGGTGAGACAAACACATATCACAGTAGTTAGTATATTCAGATAGCTAGGTGGGACAACCACATATCACAGTAGTTAGTATATTCAGATAGCTAGGTGGGACAACCACATATCACAGTAGTTAGTATATTCAGATAGCTAGGTGGGACAACAACATATCACAGTAGTTAGTATATTCAGATAGCTAGGTGGGACAACCACATATCACAGTAGTTAGTATATTCATCTTCAGATAGCTAGATGAGACAACCACATATCACAGTAGTTAGTATATTCAGATAGCTAGGTGGGACAACCACATATCACAGTAGTTAGTATATTCATTTTCAGATAGCTAGGTGGGACAACCACATATCACAGTAGTTTGTATATTCAGATAGCTAGGTGGGATAACCACATATCACAGTAGTTAGTATATTCATCTTCAGATAGCTAGGTGGGATAACCACATATCACAGTAGTTAGTATATTCATCTTCAGATAGCTAGGTGGGACAACCACATATCACAGTAGTTAGTATATTCAGATAGCTAGGTGGGATAACCACATATCACAGTAGTTAGTATATTCAGATAGCTAGGTGGGACAACCACATATCACAGTAGTTAGTATATTCAGATAGCTAGGTGGGACAACCACATATCACAGTAGTTAGTATATTCATCTTCAGACAGCTAGGTGGGACAACCACATATCACAGTAGTTAGTATATTCAGATAGCTAGGTGGGACAACCACATATCACAGTAGTTAGTATATTCAGATAGCTAGGTGGGACAACCACATATTACAGTAGTTAGTATATTCAGATAGCTAGGTGGGATAACCACATATCACAGTAGTTAGTATATTCAGATAGCTAGGTGGGACAACCACATATCACAGTAGTTAGTATATTCAGATAGCTAGGTGGGATAACCACATATCACAGTAGTTAGTATATTCAGATAGCTAGGTGGGACAACCACATATCACAGTAGTTAATATATTCATCTTCAGATAGCTAGGTGAGACAACCACATATCTCAGTAGTTAGTATATTCAGATAGCTAGGTGGGACAACCACATATTACAGTAGTTAGTATATTCAGATAGCTAGGTGGGATAACCACATATCACAGTAGTTAGTATATTCAGATAGCTATGTGAGACAACCACATATCACAGTAGTTAGTATATTCAGATAGCTAGGTGAGACAACCACATATTACAGTAGTTAGTATATTCATCTTCAGATAGCTAGGTGGGACAACCACATATCACAGTAGTTAGTATATTCAGATAGCTAGGTGAGACAACCACATATCACAGTAGTTAGTATATTCAGATAGCTAGGTGGGACAACCACATATCACAGTAGTTAGTATATTCAGATAGCTAGGTGGGACAACCACATATCACAGTAGTTAGTATATTCAGATAGCTAGGTGGGACAACCACATATCACAGTAGTTAGTATATTCAGATAGCTAGGTGGGACAACCACATATCACAGTAGTTAGTATATTCAGATAGCTAGGTGGGATAACCACATATCACAGTAGTTAGTATATTCAGATAGCTAGGTGGGACAACCACATATCACAGTAGTTAGTATATTCAGATAGCTAGGTGGGACAACCACATATCACAGTAGTTAGTATATTCAGATAGCTAGGTGAGACAACCACATATCACAGTAGTTAGTATATTCAGATAGCTAGGTGGGATAACCACATATCACAGTAGTTAGTATATTCAGATAGCTAGGTGGGACAACCACATATCACAGTAGTTAGTATATTCAGATAGCTAGGTGGGACAACCACATATCACAGTAGTTAGTATATTCAGATAGCTAGGTGGGACAACAACATATCACAGTAGTTAGTATATTCAGATAGCTGGGTGGGACAACCACATATCACAGTAGTTAGTATATTCATCTTCAGATAGCTAGGTGAGACAAACACATATCACAGTAGTTAGTATATTCAGATAGCTAGGTGGGACAACCACATATCACAGTAGTTAGTATATTCAGATAGCTAGGTGGGACAACCACATATCACAGTAGTTAGTATATTCAGATAGCTAGGTGGGACAACAACATATCACAGTAGTTAGTATATTCAGATAGCTAGGTGGGACAACCACATATCACAGTAGTTAGTATATTCATCTTCAGATAGCTAGATGAGACAACCACATATCACAGTAGTTAGTATATTCAGATAGCTAGGTGGGACAACCACATATCACAGTAGTTAGTATATTCATTTTCAGATAGCTAGGTGGGACAACCACATATCACAGTAGTTTGTATATTCAGATAGCTAGGTGGGATAACCACATATCACAGTAGTTAGTATATTCATCTTCAGATAGCTAGGTGGGATAACCACATATCACAGTAGTTAGTATATTCATCTTCAGATAGCTAGGTGGGACAACCACATATCACAGTAGTTAGTATATTCAGATAGCTAGGTGGGATAACCACATATCACAGTAGTTAGTATATTCAGATAGCTAGGTGGGACAACCACATATCACAGTAGTTAGTATATTCAGATAGCTAGGTGGGACAACCACATATCACAGTAGTTAGTATATTCATCTTCAGACAGCTAGGTGGGACAACCACATATCACAGTAGTTAGTATATTCAGATAGCTAGGTGGGATAACCACATATCACAGTAGTTAGTATATTCAGATAGCTAGGTGGGACAACCACATATCACAGTAGTTAATATATTCATCTTCAGATAGCTAGGTGAGACAACCACATATCTCAGTAGTTAGTATATTCAGATAGCTAGGTGGGACAACCACATATTACAGTAGTTAGTATATTCAGATAGCTAGGTGGGACAACCACATATCACAGTAGTTAATATATTCATCTTCAGATAGCTAGGTGAGACAACCACATATCTCAGTAGTTAGTATATTCAGATAGCTAGGTGGGACAACCACATATTACAGTAGTTAGTATATTCAGATAGCTAGGTGGGATAACCACATATCACAGTAGTTAGTATATTCAGATAGCTATGTGAGACAACCACATATCACAGTAGTTAGTATATTCAGATAGCTAGGTGAGACAACCACATATTACAGTAGTTAGTATATTCATCTTCAGATAGCTAGGTGGGACAACCACATATCACAGTAGTTAGTATATTCAGATAGCTAGGTGAGACAACCACATATCACAGTAGTTAGTATATTCAGATAGCTAGGTGGGACAACCACATATCACAGTAGTTAGTATATTCAGATAGCTAGGTGGGACAACCACATATCACAGTAGTTAGTATATTCAGATAGCTAGGTGGGACAACCACATATCACAGTAGTTAGTATATTCAGATAGCTAGGTGGGACAACCACATATCACAGTAGTTAGTATATTCAGATAGCTAGGTGGGATAACCACATATCACAGTAGTTAGTATATTCAGATAGCTAGGTGGGACAACCACATATCACAGTAGTTAGTATATTCAGATAGCTAGGTGGGGCAACCACATATCACAGTAGTTAGTATATTCAGATAGCTAGGTGAGACAACCACATATCACAGTAGTTAGTATATTCAGATAGCTAGGTGGGATAACCACATATCACAGTAGTTAGTATATTCAGATAGCTAGGTGGGACAACCACATATCACAGTAGTTAGTATATTCAGATAGCTAGGTGGGACAACCACATATCACAGTAGTTAGTATATTCAGATAGCTAGGTGGGACAACAACATATCACAGTAGTTAGTATATTCAGATAGCTGGGTGGGACAACCACATATCACAGTAGTTAGTATATTCATCTTCAGATAGCTAGGTGAGACAAACACATATCACAGTAGTTAGTATATTCAGATAGCTAGGTGGGACAACCACATATCACAGTAGTTAGTATATTCAGATAGCTAGGTGGGACAACCACATATCACAGTAGTTAGTATATTCAGATAGCTAGGTGGGACAACAACATATCACAGTAGTTAGTATATTCAGATAGCTAGGTGGGACAACCACATATCACAGTAGTTAGTATATTCATCTTCAGATAGCTAGATGAGACAACCACATATCACAGTAGTTAGTATATTCAGATAGCTAGGTGGGACAACCACATATCACAGTAGTTAGTATATTCATTTTCAGATAGCTAGGTGGGACAACCACATATCACAGTAGTTTGTATATTCAGATAGCTAGGTGGGATAACCACATATCACAGTAGTTAGTATATTCATCTTCAGATAGCTAGGTGGGATAACCACATATCACAGTAGTTAGTATATTCATCTTCAGATAGCTAGGTGGGACAACCACATATCACAGTAGTTAGTATATTCAGATAGCTAGGTGGGATAACCACATATCACAGTAGTTAGTATATTCAGATAGCTAGGTGGGACAACCACATATCACAGTAGTTAGTATATTCAGATAGCTAGGTGGGACAACCACATATCACAGTAGTTAGTATATTCATCTTCAGACAGCTAGGTGGGACAACCACATATCACAGTAGTTAGTATATTCAGATAGCTAGGTGGGATAACCACATATCACAGTAGTTAGTATATTCAGATAGCTAGGTGGGACAACCACATATCACAGTAGTTAATATATTCATCTTCAGATAGCTAGGTGAGACAACCACATATCTCAGTAGTTAGTATATTCAGATAGCTAGGTGGGACAACCACATATTACAGTAGTTAGTATATTCAGATAGCTAGGTGGGATAACCACATATCACAGTAGTTAGTATATTCAGATAGCTATGTGAGACAACCACATATCACAGTAGTTAGTATATTCAGATAGCTAGGTGGGACAACCACATATCACAGTAGTTAGTATATTCATCTTCAGATAGCTAGATGAGACAACCACATATCACAGTAGTTAGTATATTCAGATAGCTAGGTGGGACAACCACATATCACAGTAGTTAGTATATTCATTTTCAGATAGCTAGGTGGGACAACCACATATCACAGTAGTTTGTATATTCAGATAGCTAGGTGGGATAACCACATATCACAGTAGTTAGTATATTCATCTTCAGATAGCTAGGTGGGATAACCACATATCACAGTAGTTAGTATATTCATCTTCAGATAGCTAGGTGGGACAACCACATATCACAGTAGTTAGTATATTCAGATAGCTAGGTGGGATAACCACATATCACAGTAGTTAGTATATTCAGATAGCTAGGTGGGACAACCACATATCACAGTAGTTAGTATATTCAGATAGCTAGGTGGGACAACCACATATCACAGTAGTTAGTATATTCATCTTCAGACAGCTAGGTGGGACAACCACATATCACAGTAGTTAGTATATTCAGATAGCTAGGTGGGATAACCACATATCACAGTAGTTAGTATATTCAGATAGCTAGGTGGGACGACCACATATCACAGTAGTTAATATATTCATCTTCAGATAGCTAGGTGAGACAACCACATATCTCAGTAGTTAGTATATTCAGATAGCTAGGTGGGACAACCACATATTACAGTAGTTAGTATATTCAGATAGCTAGGTGGGATAACCACATATCACAGTAGTTAGTATATTCAGATAGCTATGTGAGACAACCACATATCACAGTAGTTAGTATATTCAGATAGCTAGGTGAGACAACCACATATTACAGTAGTTAGTATATTCATCTTCAGATAGCTAGGTGGGACAACCACATATCACAGTAGTTAGTATATTCAGATAGCTAGGTGAGACAACCACATATCACAGTAGTTAGTATATTCAGATAGCTAGGTGGGACAACCACATATCACAGTAGTTAGTATATTCAGATAGCTAGGTGGGACAACCACATATCACAGTAGTTAGTATATTCAGATAGCTAGGTGGGACAACCACATATCACAGTAGTTAGTATATTCAGATAGCTAGGTGGGATAACCACATATCACAGTAGTTAGTATATTCAGATAGCTAGGTGGGACAACCACATATCACAGTAGTTAGTATATTCAGATAGCTAGGTGGGACAACCACATATCACAGTAGTTAGTATATTCAGATAGCTAGGTGGGACAACCACATATCACAGTAGTTAGTATATTCAGATAGCTAGGTGGGATAACCACATATCACAGTAGTTAGTATATTCAGATAGCTAGGTGGGACAACCACATATCACAGTAGTTAGTATATTCAGATAGCTAGGTGGGACAACCACATATCACAGTAGTTAGTATATTCAGATAGCTAGGTGGGACAACAACATATCACAGTAGTTAGTATATTCAGATAGCTAGGTGGGACAACCACATATCACAGTAGTTAGTATATTCATCTTCAGATAGCTAGGTGAGACAAACACATATCACAGTAGTTAGTATATTCAGATAGCTAGGTGGGACAACCACATATCACAGTAGTTAGTATATTCAGATAGCTAGGTGGGACAACCACATATCACAGTAGTTAGTATATTCAGATAGCTAGGTGGGACAACAACATATCACAGTAGTTAGTATATTCAGATAGCTAGGTGGGACAACCACATATCACAGTAGTTAGTATATTCAGATAGCTAGGTGGGACAACCACATATCACAGTAGTTAGTATATTCATCTTCAGATAGCTAGGTGGGACAACCACATATCACAGTAGTTAGTATATTCAGATAGCTAGGTGGGACAACCACATATCACAGTAGTTAGTATATTCATCTTCAGATAGCTAGATGAGACAACCACATATCACAGTAGTTAGTATATTCAGATAGCTAGGTGGGACAACCACATATCACAGTAGTTAGTATATTCATTTTCAGATAGCTAGGTTAGACAACCACATATCACAGTAGTTAATATATTCATCTTCAGAAAGCTAGGTGGGACAACCACATATCACATTAGTTAGTATATTCATCTTCAGATAGCTAGGTGGGACAACCACATATCACAGTAGTTAGTATATTCAGATAGCTAGGTGGGACAACCACATATCACAGTAGTTAGTATATTCAGATAGCTAGGTGGGACAACCACATATCACAGTAGTTAGTATATTCAGATAGCTAGGTGGGATAACCACATATCACAGTAGTTAGTATATTCAGATAGCTAGGTGGGACAACCACATATCACAGTAGTTAGTATATTCAGATAGCTAGGTGGGTCAACCACATATCACAGTAGTTAGTATATTCATCTTCAGATAGCTAGGTGGGACAACCACATATCACAGTAGTTAGTATATTCAGATAGCTAGGTGAGACAACCACATATCACAGTAGTTAGTATATTCAGATAGCTAGGTGGGACAACCACATATCACAGTAGTTAGTATATTCAGATAGCTAGGTGGGACAACCACATATCACAGTAGTTAGTATATTCAGATAGCTAGGTGGGACAACTACATATCACAGTAGTTAGTATATTCATTTTCAGATAGCTAGGTGAGACAACCACATATCACAGTAGTTAGTATATTCATCTTCAGATAGCTAGATGAGACAACCACATATCACAGTAGTTAGTATATTCAAATAGCTAGGTGGGACAACCACATATCACAGTAGTTAGTATATTCAGATAGCTAGGTGAGACAACCACATATCACAGTAGTTAGTATATTCATCTTCAGATAGCTAGGTGAGACAACCACATATCACAGTAGTTAGTATATTCAGATAGCTAGGTGGGACAACCACATATCACAGTAGTTAGTCTATTCAGATAGCTAGGTGGGACAACCACATATCACAGTAGTTAGTATATTCAGATAGCTAGGTGGGACAACCACATATCACAGTAGTTAGTATATTCAGATAGCTAGGTGGGACAACAACATATCACAGTAGTTAGTATATTCAGATAGCTGGGTGGGACAACCACATATCACAGTAGTTAGTATATTCATCTTCAGATAGCTAGGTGAGACAACCACATATCACAGTAGTTAGTATATTCAGATAGCTAGGTGGGACAACCACATATCACAGTAGTTAGTATATTCAGATAGCTAGGTGGGACAACCACATATCACAGTAGTTAGTATATTCAGATAGCTAGGTGGGACAACAACATATCACAGTAGTTAGTATATTCAGATAGCTAGGTGGGACAACCACATATCACAGTAGTTAGTATATTCATCTTCAGATAGCTAGATGAGACAACCACATATCACAGTAGTTAGTATATTCAGATAGCTAGGTGGGACAACCACATATCACAGTAGTTAGTATATTCATTTTCAGATAGCTAGGTGAGACAACCACATATCACAGTAGTTAGTATATTCATCTTCAGATAGCTAGATGAGACAACCACATATCACAGTAGTTAGTATATTCAAATAGCTAGGTGGGACAACCACATATCACAGTAGTTAGTATATTCAGATAGCTAGGTGAGACAACCACATATCACAGTAGTTAGTATATTCAGATAGCTAGGTGGGACAACCACATATCATAGTAGTTAGTATATTCTGAAACCAGGTGGGATAACCATATATCACAGTAGTTAGTATATTCAGATAGCTAGGTGGGACAACCACATATCACAGTAGTTAATATATTCATCTTCAGAAAGCTAGGTTGGACAACCACATATCACATTAGTTAGTATATTCATCTTCAGATAGCTAGGTGGGACAACCACATATCACAGTAGTTAGTATATTCAGATAGCTAGGTGGGACAACCACATATCACAGTAGTTGGTATATTCAGATAGCTAGGTGGGACAACCACATATCACAGTAGTTAGTATATTCAGACAGCTAGGTGGGACAACCACATATCACAGTAGTTAGTATATTCAGATAGCTAGGTGAGACAACCACATATCACAGTAGTTAGTATATTCAGACAGCTAGGTGAGACAACCACATATCACAGTAGTTAGTATATTCAGATAGCTAGGTGGGACAACCACATATCACAGTAGTTGGTATATTCAGATAGCTAGGTGGGACAACCACATATCACAGTAGTTAGTATATTCAGACAGCTAGGTGGGACAACCACATATCACAGTAGTTAGTATATTCAGATAGCTAGGTGAGACAACCACATATCACAGTAGTTAGTATATTCAGATAGCTAGGTGGGACAACCACATATCACAGTAGTTACTATATTCAGATAGCTAGGTGGGACAACCACATATCACATTAGTTATTATATTCAGATAGCTAGGTGGGACAACCACATATCACAGTAGTTAGTATATTCAGATAGCTAGGTGGGACAACCACATATCACAGTAGTTAGTATATTCAGATAGCTAGGTGGGACAACCACATATTACAGTAGTTAGTATATTCAGATAGCTAGTTGGGACAACCACATATCACAGTAGTTAGTATATTCAGATAGCTAGGTGGGACAACCACATATCACAGTAGTTAGTATATTCAGACAGCTAGGTGGGACAACCACATATCACAGTAGTTAGTATATTCAGATAGCTAGGTGAGACAACCACATATCACAGTAGTTAGTATATTCAGATAGCTAGGTGGGACAACCACATATCACAGTAGTTACTATATTCAGATAGCTAGGTGGGACAACCACATATCACATTAGTTATTATATTCAGATAGCTAGGTGGGACAACCACATATCACAGTAGTTAGTATATTCAGATAGCTAGGTGGGACAACCACATATCACAGTAGTTAGTATATTCAGATAGCTAGTTGGGACAACCACATATTACAGTAGTTAGTATATTCAGATAGCTAGTTGGGACAACCACATATCACAGTAGTTAGTATATTCATCTTCAGATAGCTAGGTGGGACAACCACATATCACAGTAGTTAGTATATTCAGATAGCTAGGTGGGACAACCACATATCACAGTAGTTAGTATATTCAGATAGCTAGGTGGAACAACCACATATCACAGTAGTTAGTATATTCAGACAGCTAGGTGGGACAACCACATATTACAGTAGTTAGTATAATCAGACAGCTAGGTGGGACAACCACATATTACAGTAGTTAGTATATTCAGATAGCTAGGTGGGACAACCACATATCACAGTAGTTAGTATATTCAGATAGCTAGGTGGGACAACCACATATCACAGTAGTTAGTATATTCAGATAGCTAGGTGGGACAACCACATATCACAGTAGTTAGTATATTCAGATAGCTAGGTGGGACAACCACATATCACAGTAGTTAGTATATTAATCTTCAGATAGCTAGGTGGGACAACCACATATCACAGTAGTTAGTATATTCAGATAGCTAGGTGGGATAACCACATATCACAGTAGTTAGTATATTCAGATAGCTAGGTGGGATAACCACATATCACAGTAGTTAGTATATTAAGATAGCTAGGTGGGACAACCACATATCACAGTAGTTAGTATATTCATCTTCAGATAGCTAGGTGGGACAACCACATATCACGGTAGTTAGTATATTCAGATAGCTAGGTGGGACAACCACATATCACAGTAGTTAGTATATTCAGATAGCTAGGTGGGATAACCACATATCACAGTAGTTAGTATATTCATCTTCAGATAGCTAGGTGGGATAACCACATATCACAGTAGTTAGTATATTCATCTTCAGATAGCTAGGTGGGACAACCACATATCACAGTAGTTAGTATATTCAGATAGCTAGGTGGGATAACCACATATCACAGTAGTTAGTATATTCAGATAGCTAGGTGGGACAACCACATATCACAGTAGTTAGTATATTCAGATAGCTAGGTGGGACAACCACATATCACAGTAGTTAGTATATTCATCTTCAGACAGCTAGGTGGGACAACCACATATCACAGTAGTTAGTATATTCAGATAGCTAGGTGGGACAACCACATATCACAGTAGTTAGTATATTCAGATAGCTAGGTGGGACAACCACATATCACAGTAGTTAGTATATTCAGATAGCTAGGTGGGATAACCACATATCACAGTAGTTAGTATATTCAGATAGCTAGGTGGGACAACCACATATCACAGTAGTTAGTATATTCAGATAGCTAGGTGGGACAACCACATATCACAGTAGTTAGTATATTCATCTTCAGACAGCTAGGTGGGACAACCACATATCACAGTAGTTAGTATATTCAGATAGCTAGGTGGGATAACCACATATCACAGTAGTTAGTATATTCAGATAGCTAGGTGGGACAACCACATATCACAGTAGTTAATATATTCATCTTCAGATAGCTAGGTGAGACAACCACATATCTCAGTAGTTAGTATATTCAGATAGCTAGGTGGGACAACCACATATTACAGTAGTTAGTATATTCAGATAGCTAGGTGGGACAACCACATATCACAGTAGTTAATATATTCATCTTCAGATAGCTAGGTGAGACAACCACATATCTCAGTAGTTAGTATATTCAGATAGCTAGGTGGGACAACCACATATTACAGTAGTTAGTATATTCAGATAGCTAGGTGGGATAACCACATATCACAGTAGTTAGTATATTCAGATAGCTATGTGAGACAACCACATATCACAGTAGTTAGTATATTCAGATAGCTAGGTGAGACAACCACATATTACAGTAGTTAGTATATTCATCTTCAGATATCTAGGTGGGACAACCACATATCACAGTAGTTAGTATATTCAGATAGCTAGGTGAGACAACCACATATCACAGTAGTTAGTATATTCAGATAGCTAGGTGGGACAACCACATATCACAGTAGTTAGTATATTCAGATAGCTAGGTGGGACAACCACATATCACAGTAGTTAGTATATTCAGATAGCTAGGTGGGACAACCACATATCACAGTAGTTAGTATATTCAGATAGCTAGGTGGGACAACCACATATCACAGTAGTTAGTATATTCAGATAGCTAGGTGGGATAACCACATATCACAGTAGTTAGTATATTCAGATAGCTAGGTGGGACAACCACATATCACAGTAGTTAGTATATTCAGATAGCTAGGTGGGGCAACCACATATCACAGTAGTTAGTATATTCAGATAGCTAGGTGAGACAACCACATATCACAGTAGTTAGTATATTCAGATAGCTAGGTGGGATAACCACATATCACAGTAGTTAGTATATTCAGATAGCTAGGTGGGACAACCACATATCACAGTAGTTAGTATATTCAGATAGCTAGGTGGGACAACCACATATCACAGTAGTTAGTATATTCAGATAGCTAGGTGGGACAACAACATATCACAGTAGTTAGTATATTCAGATAGCTGGGTGGGACAACCACATATCACAGTAGTTAGTATATTCATCTTCAGATAGCTAGGTGAGACAAACACATATCACAGTAGTTAGTATATTCAGATAGCTAGGTGGGACAACCACATATCACAGTAGTTAGTATATTCAGATAGCTAGGTGGGACAACCACATATCACAGTAGTTAGTATATTCAGATAGCTAGGTGGGACAACAACATATCACAGTAGTTAGTATATTCAGATAGCTAGGTGGGACAACCACATATCACAGTAGTTAGTATATTCATCTTCAGATAGCTAGATGAGACAACCACATATCACAGTAGTTAGTATATTCAGATAGCTAGGTGGGACAACCACATATCACAGTAGTTAGTATATTCATTTTCAGATAGCTAGGTGGGACAACCACATATCACAGTAGTTTGTATATTCAGATAGCTAGGTGGGATAACCACATATCACAGTAGTTAGTATATTCATCTTCAGATAGCTAGGTGGGATAACCACATATCACAGTAGTTAGTATATTCATCTTCAGATAGCTAGGTGGGACAACCACATATCACAGTAGTTAGTATATTCAGATAGCTAGGTGGGATAACCACATATCACAGTAGTTAGTATATTCAGATAGCTAGGTGGGACAACCACATGTCACAGTAGTTAGTATATTCAGATAGCTAGGTGGGACAACCACATATCACAGTAGTTAGTATATTCATCTTCAGACAGCTAGGTGGGACAACCACATATCACAGTAGTTAGTATATTCAGATAGCTAGGTGGGATAACCACATATCACAGTAGTTAGTATATTCAGATAGCTAGGTGGGACAACCACATATCACAGTAGTTAATATATTCATCTTCAGATAGCTAGGTGAGACAACCACATATCTCAGTAGTTAGTATATTCAGATAGCTAGGTGGGACAACCACATATTACAGTAGTTAGTATATTCAGATAGCTAGGTGGGATAACCACATATCACAGTAGTTAGTATATTCAGATAGCTATGTGAGACAACCACATATCACAGTAGTTAGTATATTCAGATAGCTAGGTGGGACAACCACATATCACAGTAGTTAGTATATTCATCTTCAGATAGCTAGATGAGACAACCACATATCACAGTAGTTAGTATATTCAGATAGCTAGGTGGGACAACCACATATCACAGTAGTTAGTATATTCATTTTCAGATAGCTAGGTGGGACAACCACATATCACAGTAGTTTGTATATTCAGATAGCTAGGTGGGATAACCACATATCACAGTAGTTAGTATATTCATCTTCAGATAGCTAGGTGGGATAACCACATATCACAGTAGTTAGTATATTCATCTTCAGATAGCTAGGTGGGACAACCACATATCACAGTAGTTAGTATATTCAGATAGCTAGGTGGGATAACCACATATCACAGTAGTTAGTATATTCAGATAGCTAGGTGGGACAACCACATATCACAGTAGTTAGTATATTCAGATAGCTAGGTGGGACAACCACATATCACAGTAGTTAGTATATTCATCTTCAGACAGCTAGGTGGGACAACCACATATCACAGTAGTTAGTATATTCAGATAGCTAGGTGGGATAACCACATATCACAGTAGTTAGTATATTCAGATAGCTAGGTGGGACAACCACATATCACAGTAGTTAATATATTCATCTTCAGATAGCTAGGTGAGACAACCACATATCTCAGTAGTTAGTATATTCAGATAGCTAGGTGGGACAACCACATATTACAGTAGTTAGTATATTCAGATAGCTAGGTGGGATAACCACATATCACAGTAGTTAGTATATTCAGATAGCTATGTGAGACAACCACATATCACAGTAGTTAGTATATTCAGATAGCTAGGTGAGACAACCACATATTACAGTAGTTAGTATATTCATCTTCAGATAGCTAGGTGGGACAACCACATATCACAGTAGTTAGTATATTCAGATAGCTAGGTGAGACAACCACATATCACAGTAGTTAGTATATTCAGATAGCTAGGTGGGACAACCACATATCACAGTAGTTAGTATATTCAGATAGCTAGGTGGGACAACCACATATCACAGTAGTTAGTATATTCAGATAGCTAGGTGGGACAACCACATATCACAGTAGTTAGTATATTCAGATAGCTAGGTGGGATAACCACATATCACAGTAGTTAGTATATTCAGATAGCTAGGTGGGACAACCACATATCACAGTAGTTAGTATATTCAGATAGCTAGGTGGGACAACCACATATCACAGTAGTTAGTATATTCAGATAGCTAGGTGGGACAACCACATATCACAGTAGTTAGTATATTCAGATAGCTAGGTGGGATAACCACATATCACAGTAGTTAGTATATTCAGATAGCTAGGTGGGACAACCACATATCACAGTAGTTAGTATATTCAGATAGCTAGGTGGGACAACCACATATCACAGTAGTTAGTATATTCAGATAGCTAGGTGGGACAACAACATATCACAGTAGTTAGTATATTCAGATAGCTGGGTGGGACAACCACATATCACAGTAGTTAGTATATTCATCTTCAGATAGCTAGGTGAGACAAACACATATCACAGTAGTTAGTATATTCAGATAGCTAGGTGGGACAACCACATATCACAGTAGTTAGTATATTCAGATAGCTAGGTGGGACAACCACATATCACAGTAGTTAGTATATTCAGATAGCTAGGTGGGACAACAACATATCACAGTAGTTAGTATATTCAGATAGCTAGGTGGGACAACCACATATCACAGTAGTTAGTATATTCATCTTCAGATAGCTAGATGAGACAACCACATATCACAGTAGTTAGTATATTCAGATAGCTAGGTGGGACAACCACATATCACAGTAGTTAGTATATTCATTTTCAGATAGCTAGGTTAGACAACCACATATCACAGTAGTTAATATATTCATCTTCAGAAAGCTAGGTGGGACAACCACATATCACATTAGTTAGTATATTCATCTTCAGATAGCTAGGTGGGACAACCACATATCACAGTAGTTAGTATATTCAGATAGCTAGGTGGGACAACCACATATCACAGTAGTTAGTATATTCAGATAGCTAGGTGGGACAACCACATATCACAGTAGTTAGTATATTCAGATAGCTAGGTGGGATAACCACATATCACAGTAGTTAGTATATTCAGATAGCTAGGTGGGACAACCACATATCACAGTAGTTAGTATATTCAGATAGCTAGGTGGGACAACCACATATCACAGTAGTTAGTATATTCATCTTCAGATAGCTAGGTGGGACAACCACATATCACAGTAGTTAGTATATTCAGATAGCTAGGTGAGACAACCACATATCACAGTAGTTAGTATATTCAGATAGCTAGGTGGGACAACCACATATCACAGTAGTTAGTATATTCAGATAGCTAGGTGGGACAACCACATATCACAGTAGTTAGTATATTCAGATAGCTAGGTGGGACAACTACATATCACAGTAGTTAGTATATTCATTTTCAGATAGCTAGGTGAGACAACCACATATCACAGTAGTTAGTATATTCATCTTCAGATAGCTAGATGAGACAACCACATATCACAGTAGTTAGTATATTCAAATAGCTAGGTGGGACAACCACATATCACAGTAGTTAGTATATTCAGATAGCTAGGTGAGACAACCACATATCACAGTAGTTAGTATATTCATCTTCAGATAGCTAGGTGAGACAACCACATATCACAGTAGTTAGTATATTCAGATAGCTAGGTGGGACAACCACATATCACAGTAGTTAGTATATTCAGATAGCTAGGTGGGACAACCACATATCACAGTAGTTAGTATATTCAGATAGCTAGGTGGGACAACCACATATCACAGTAGTTAGTATATTCAGATAGCTAGGTGGGACAACAACATATCACAGTATTTAGTATATTCAGATAGCTGGGTGGGACAACCACATATCACAGTAGTTAGTATATTCATCTTCAGATAGCTAGGTGAGACAACCACATATCACAGTAGTTAGTATATTCAGATAGCTAGGTGGGACAACCACATATCACAGTAGTTAGTATATTCAGATAGCTAGGTGGGACAACCACATATCACAGTAGTTAGTATATTCAGATAGCTAGGTGGGACAACAACATATCACAGTAGTTAGTATATTCAGATAGCTAGGTGGGACAACCACATATCACAGTAGTTAGTATATTCATCTTCAGATAGCTAGATGAGACAACCACATATCACAGTAGTTAGTATATTCAGATAGCTAGGTGGGACAACCACATATCACAGTAGTTAGTATATTCATTTTCAGATAGCTAGGTGAGACAACCACATATCACAGTAGTTAGTATATTCATCTTCAGATAGCTAGATGAGACAACCACATATCACAGTAGTTAGTATATTCAGATAGCTAGGTGAGACAACCACATATCACAGTAGTTAGTATATTCAGATAGCTAGGTGGGACAACCACATATCATAGTAGTTAGTATATTCTGAAACCAGGTGGGATAACCATATATCACAGTAGTTAGTATATTCAGATAGCTAGGTGGGACAACCACATATCACAGTAGTTAATATATTCATCTTCAGAAAGCTAGGTTGGACAACCACATATCACATTAGTTAGTATATTCATCTTCAGATAGCTAGGTGGGACAACCACATATCACAGTAGTTAGTATATTCAGATAGCTAGGTGGGACAACCACATATCACAGTAGTTAGTATATTCAGATAGCTAGGTGGGACAACCACATATCACAGTAGTTAGTATATTCAGATAGCTAGGTGGGACAACCACATATCACAGTAGTTAGTATATTCAGATAGCTAGGTGGGACAACCACATATCACAGTAGTTAGTATATTCAGACAGCTAGGTGGGACAACCACATATTACAGTAGTTAGTATATTCAGACAGCTAGGTGGGACAACCACATATCACAGTAGTTAGTATATTCAGACAGCTAGGTGAGACAACCACATATTTCAGTAGTTAGTATATTCAGATAGCTAGGTGGGACAACCACATATCACAGTAGTTAGTATATTCAGATAGCTAGGTGAGACAACCACATATCACAGTAGTTAGTATATTCAGATAGCTAGGTGGGACAACCACATATCACAGTAGTTGGTATATTCAGATAGCTAGGTGGGACAACCACATATCACAGTAGTTAGTATATTCAGATAGCTAGGTGGGACAACCACATATCACAGTAGTTAGTATATTCAGATAGCTAGGTGGGACAACCACATATCACAGTAGTTAGTATATTCAGATAGCTAGGTGGGACAACCACATATTACAGTAGTTAGTATATTCAGATAGCTAGTTGGGACAACCACATATCACAGTAGTTAGTATATTCAGATAGCTAGGTGGGACAACCACATATCACAGTAGTTAGTATATTCAGACAGCTAGGTGGGACAACCACATATCACAGTAGTTAGTATATTCAGATAGCTAGGTGAGACAACCACATATCACAGTAGTTAGTATATTCAGATAGCTAGGTGGGACAACCACATATCACAGTAGTTAGTATATTCAGATAGCTAGGTGGGACAACCACATATCACATTAGTTATTATATTCAGATAGCTAGGTGGGACAACCACATATCACAGTAGTTAGTATATTCAGATAGCTAGGTGGGACAACCACATATCACAGTAGTTAGTATATTCAGATAGCTAGTTGGGACAACCACATATTACAGTAGTTAGTATATTCAGATAGCTAGTTGGGACAACCACATATCACAGTAGTTAGTATATTCATCTTCAGATAGCTAGGTGGGACAACCACATATCACAGTAGTTAGTATATTCAGATAGCTAGGTGGGACAACCACATATCACAGTAGTTAGTATATTCAGATAGCTAGGTGGAACAACCACATATCACAGTAGTTAGTATATTCAGACAGCTAGGTGGGACAACCACATATTACAGTAGTTAGTATATTCAGATAGCTAGGTGGGACAACCACATATTACAGTAGTTAGTATATTCAGATAGCTAGGTGGGACAACCACATATCACAGTAGTTAGTATATTCAGATAGCTAGGTGGGACAACCACATATCACAGTAGTTAGTATATTCAGATAGCTAGGTGGGACAACCACATATCACAGTAGTTAGTATATTCAGATAGCTAGGTGGGACAACCACATATCACAGTAGTTAGTATATTAATCTTCAGATAGCTAGGTGGGACAACCACATATCACAGTAGTTAGTATATTCAGATAGCTAGGTGGGATAACCACATTGCACAGTAGTTAGTATATTCAGATAGCTAGGTGGGATAACCACATATCACAGTAGTTAGTATATTAAGATAGCTAGGTGGGACAACCACATATCACAGTAGTTAGTATATTCATCTTCAGATAGCTAGGTGGGACAACCACATATCACGGTAGTTAGTATATTCAGATAGCTAGGTGGGACAACCACATATCACAGTAGTTAGTATATTCAGATAGCTAGGTGGGATAACCACATATCACAGTAGTTAGTATATTCATCTTCAGATAGCTAGGTGGGATAACCACATATCACAGTAGTTAGTATATTCATCTTCAGATAGCTAGGTGGGACAACCACATATCACAGTAGTTAGTATATTCAGATAGCTAGGTGGGACAACCACATATCACAGTAGTTAGTATATTCAGATAGCTAGATGGGACAACCACATATCACAGTAGTTAGTATATTCAGATAGCTAGGTGGGACAACCACATATCACAGTAGTTAGTATATTCATCTTCAGACAGCTAGGTGGGACAACCACATATCACAGTAGTTAGTATATTCAGATAGCTAGGTGGGACAACCACATATCACAGTAGTTAGTATATTCAGATAGCTAGGTGGGACAACCACATATTACAGTAGTTAGTATATTCAGATAGCTAGGTGGGATAACTACATATCACAGTAGTTAGTATATTCAGATAGCTAGGTGGGATAACCACATATCACAGTAGTTAGTATATTCAGATAGCTAGGTGGGACAACCACATATCACAGTAGTTAGTATATTCATCTTCAGATAGCTAGGTGAGACATCACATATCTCAGTAGTTAGTATATTCAGATAGCTAGGTGGGACAACCACATATTACAGTAGTTAGTATATTCAGATAGCTAGGTGAGACAACCACATATTACAGTAGTTAGTATATTCATCTTCAGATAGCTAGGTGGGACAACCACATATCACAGTAGTTAGTATATTCAGATAGCTAGGTGGGACAACCACATATCACAGTAGTTAGTATATTCAGATAGCTAGGTGGGACAACCACATATCACAGTAGTTAGTATATTCAGATAGCTAGGTGGGACAACCACATATTACAGTAGTTAGTATATTCAGATAGCTAGGTGAGACAACCACATATTACAGTAGTTAGTATATTCATCTTCAGATAGCTAGGTGGGACAACCACATATCACAGTAGTTAGTATATTCAGATAGCTAGGTGGGACAACCACATATCACAGTAGTTAGTATATTCAGATAGCTAGGTGGGACAACCACATATCACAGTAGTTAGTATATTCAGATAGCTAGGTGGGACAACCACATATCACAGTAGTTAGTATATTCAGATAGCTAGGTGGGACAACCACATATCACAGTAGTTAGTATATTCAGATAGCTAGGTGGGACAACCACATATCACAGTATATTCAGATAGCTAGGTGGGACAACCACATATCACAGTAGTTAGTATATTCAGACAGCTAGGTGGGACAACCACATATCACAGTAGTTAGTATATTCAGATAGCTAGGTGAGACAACCACATATCACAGTAGTTAGTATATTCAGATAGCTAGGTGGGACAACCACATATCACAGTAGTTAGTATATTCAGATAGCTAGGTGGGACAACCACATATCACAGTAGTTATTATATTCAGATAGCTAGGTGGGACAACCACATATCACAGTAGTTAGTATATTCAGATAGCTAGGTGGGACAACCACATATCACAGTAGTTAGTATATTCAGATAGCTAGGTGGGACAACCACATATTACAGTAGTTAGTATATTCAGATAGCTAGTTGGGACAACCACATATCACAGTAGTTAGTATATTCAGATAGCTAGGTGGGACAACCACATATCACAGTAGTTAGTATATTCAGACAGCTAGGTGGGACAACCACATATCACAGTAGTTAGTATATTCAGATAGCTAGGTGAGACAACCACATATCACAGTAGTTAGTATATTCAGATAGCTAGGTGGGACAACCACATATCACAGTAGTTACTATATTCAGATAGCTAGGTGGGACAACCACATATCACATTAGTTATTATATTCAGATAGCTAGGTGGGACAACCACATATCACAGTAGTTAGTATATTCAGATAGCTAGGTGGGACAACCACATATCACAGTAGTTAGTATATTCAGATAGCTAGTTGGGACAACCACATATTACAGTAGTTAGTATATTCAGATAGCTAGTTGGGACAACCACATATCACAGTAGTTAGTATATTCATCTTCAGATAGCTAGGTGGGACAACCACATATCACAGTAGTTAGTATATTCAGATAGCTAGGTGGGACAACCACATATCACAGTAGTTAGTATATTCAGATAGCTAGGTGGAACAACCACATATCACAGTAGTTAGTATATTCAGACAGCTAGGTGGGACAACCACATATTACAGTAGTTAGTATAATCAGACAGCTAGGTGGGACAACCACATATTACAGTAGTTAGTATATTCAGATAGCTAGGTGGGACAACCACATATCACAGTAGTTAGTATATTCAGATAGCTAGGTGGGACAACCACATATCACAGTAGTTAGTATATTCAGATAGCTAGGTGGGACAACCAAATATCACAGTAGTTAGTATATTCAGATAGCTAGGTGGGACAACCACATATCACAGTAGTTAGTATATTAATCTTCAGATAGCTAGGTGGGACAACCACATATCACAGTAGTTAGTATATTCAGATAGCTAGGTGGGATAACCACATATCACAGTAGTTAGTATATTCAGATAGCTAGGTGGGATAACCACATATCACAGTAGTTAGTATATTAAGATAGCTAGGTGGGACAACCACATATCACAGTAGTTAGTATATTCATCTTCAGATAGCTAGGTGGGACAACCACATATCACGGTAGTTAGTATATTCAGATAGCTAGGTGGGACAACCACATATCACAGTAGTTAGTATATTCAGATAGCTAGGTGGGATAACCACATATCACAGTAGTTAGTATATTCATCTTCAGATAGCTAGGTGGGATAACCACATATCACAGTAGTTAGTATATTCATCTTCAGATAGCTAGGTGGGACAACCACATATCACAGTAGTTAGTATATTCAGATAGCTAGGTGGGATAACCACATATCACAGTAGTTAGTATATTCAGATAGCTAGATGGGACAACCACATATCACAGTAGTTAGTATATTCAGATAGCTAGGTGGGACAACCACATATCACAGTAGTTAGTATATTCATCTTCAGACAGCTAGGTGGGACAACCACATATCACAGTAGTTAGTATATTCAGATAGCTAGGTGGGACAACCACATATCACAGTAGTTAGTATATTCAGATAGCTAGGTGGGACAACCACATATTACAGTAGTTAGTATATTCAGATAGCTAGGTGGGATAACTACATATCACAGTAGTTAGTATATTCAGATAGCTAGGTGGGACAACCACATATCACAGTAGTTAGTATATTCAGATAGCTAGGTGGGATAACCACATATCACAGTAGTTAGTATATTCAGATAGCTAGGTGGGACAACCACATATCACAGTAGTTAGTATATTCATCTTCAGATAGCTAGGTGAGACATCACATATCTCAGTAGTTAGTATATTCAGATAGCTAGGTGGGACAACCACATATTACAGTAGTTAGTATATTCAGATAGCTAGGTGGGACAACCACATATCACAGTAGTTAGTATATTCATCTTCAGATAGCTAGGTGAGACATCACATATCTCAGTAGTTAGTATATTCAGATAGCTAGGTGGGACAACCACATATCACAGTAGTTAGTATATTCAGATAGCTAGGTGGGACAACCACTTATCACAGTAGTTAGTATATTCAGATAGCTAGGTGGGACAACCACATATCACAGTAGTTAGTATATTCAGATAGCTAGGTGGGACAACCACATATTACAGTAGTTAGTATATTCAGATAGCTAGGTGGGACAACCACATATCACAGTAGTTAGTATATTCAGATAGCTAGGTGGGATAACCACATATCACAGTAGTTAGTATATTCAGATAGCTAGGTGGGACAACCACATATCACAGTAGTTAGTATATTCAGATAGCTAGGTGGGACAACCACATATCACAGTAGTTAGTATATTCAGATAGCTAGGTGGGATAACCACATATCACAGTAGTTAGTATATTCAGATAGCTAGGTGGGACAACCACATATCACAGTAGTTAGTATATTCAGATAGCTAGGTGGGACAACCACATATCACAGTAGTTAGTATATTCAGATAGCTAGGTGGGACAACCACATATCACAGTAGTTAGTATATTCATCTTCAGATAGCTAGTTGGGACAACCACATATCACAGTAGTTAGTATATTCAGATAGCTAGGTGAGACAACCACATATCACAGTAGTTAGTATATTCAGATAGCTGGGTGGGACAACCACATATCACAGTAGTTAGTATATTCAGATAGCTAGTTGGGACAACCACATATCACAGTAGTTAGTATATTCAGATAGCTGGTGGGACAACCACATATCACAGTAGTTAGTATATTCAGATAGCTAGGTGAGACAACCACATATCACAGTAGTTAGTATATTCATCTTCAGATAGCTAGGTGAGACAACCACATATCACAGTAGTTAGTATATTCAGATAGCTAGGTGGGACAACCACATACCACAGTAGCTAGTATATTCAGATAGCTAGGTGGGACAACCACATATCACAGTAGTTAGTATATTCAGATAGCTAGGTGGGACAACCACATATCACAGTAGTTAGTATATTCAGATAGCTAGGTGGGACAACCACATATCACAGTAGTTAGTATATTCAGATAGCTAGGTGGGACAACAACATATCACAGTAGTTAGTATATTCAGATAGCTAGGTGGGACAACCACATATCACAGTAGTTAGTATATTCATCTTCAGATAGCTAGATGAGACAACCACATATCTCAGTAGTTAGTATATTCAGATAGCTAGGGGGGACAACCACATATCACAGTAGTTAGTATATTCATTTTCAGATAGCTAGGTGAGACAAGCACATATCACAGTAGTTAGTATATTAATCTTCAGATAGCTAGTTGAGACAACCACATATCACAGTAGTTAGTATATTCAAATAGCTAGGTGGGACAACCACATATCACAGTAGTTAGTATATTCAGATAGCTAGGTGAGACAACCACATATCACAGTAGTTAGTATATTCATCTTCAGATAGCTAGGTGGGATAACCACATATCACAGTAGTTAGTATATTCATCTTCAGATAGCTAGGTGGGACAACCACATATCACAGTAGTTTGTATATTCAGATAGCTAGGTGGGATAACCACATATCACAGTAGTTAGTATATTCATCTTCAGATAGCTAGGTGGGATAACCACATATCACAGTAGTTAGTATATTCATCTTCAGATAGCTAGGTGGGACAACCACATATCACAGTAGTTAGTATATTCAGATAGCTAGGTGGGATAACCACATATCACAGTAGTTAGTATATTCAGATAGCTAGGTGGGACAACCACATATCACAGTAGTTAGTATATTCAGATAGCTAGGTGGGACAACCACATATCACAGTAGTTAGTATATTCATCTTCAGACAGCTAGGTGGGACAACCACATATCACAGTAGTTAGTATATTCAGATAGCTAGGTGGGATAACCACATATCACAGTAGTTAGTATATTCAGATAGCTCGGTGGGACAACCACATATCACAGTAGTTAGTATATTCAGATAGCTAGGTGGGATAACCACATATCACAGTAGTTAGTATATTCAGATAGCTAGGTGGGACAACCACATATCACAGTAGTTAATATATTCATCTTCAGATAGCTAGGTGAGACAACCACATATCTCAGTAGTTAGTATATTCAGATAGCTAGGTGGGACAACCACATATTACAGTAGTTAGTATATTCAGATAGCTAGGTGGGATAACCACATATCACAGTAGTTAGTATATTCAGATAGCTAGGTGAGACAACCACATATCACAGTAGTTAGTATATTCAGATAGCTAGGTGAGACAACCACATATTACAGTAGTTAGTATATTCATCTTCAGATAGCTAGGTGGGACAACCACATATCACAGTAGTTAGTATATTCAGATAGCTAGGTGAGACAACCACATATCACAGTAGTTAGTATATTCAGATAGCTAGGTGGGACAACCACATATCACAGTAGTTAGTATATTCAGCTAGCTAGGTGGGACAACCACATATCACAGTAGTTAGTATATTCAGATAGCTAGGTGGGACAACCACATATCACAGTAGTTAGTATATTCAGATAGCTAGGTGGGATAACCACATATCACAGTAGTTAGTATATTCAGATAGCTCGGTGGGACAACCACATATCACAGTAGTTAGTATATTCAGATAGCTAGGTGGGATAACCACATATCACAGTAGTTAGTATATTCAGATAGCTAGGTGGGACAACCACATATCACAGTAGTTAATATATTCATCTTCAGATAGCTAGGTGAGACAACCACATATCGCAGTAGTTAGTATATTCAGATAGCTAGGTGGGACAACCACATATTACAGTAGTTAGTATATTCAGATAGCTAGGTGGGATAACCACATATCACAGTAGTTAGTATATTCAGATAGCTATGTGAGACAACCACATATCACAGTAGTTAGTATATTCAGATAGCTAGGTGAGACAACCACATATTACAGTAGTTAGTATATTCATCTTCAGATAGCTAGGTGGGACAACCACATATCACAGTAGTTAGTATATTCAGATAGCTAGGTGAGACAACCACATATCACAGTAGTTAGTATATTCAGATAGCTAGGTGGGACAACCACATATCACAGTAGTTAGTATATTCAGATAGCTAGGTGGGACAACCACATATCACAGTAGTTAGTATATTCAGATAGCTAGGTGGGACAACCACATATCACAGTAGTTAGTATATTCAGATAGCTAGGTGGGACAACCACATATCACAGTAGTTAGTATATTCAGATAGCTAGGTGGGATAACCACATATCACAGTAGTTAGTATATTCAGATAGCTAGGTGGGACAACCACATATCACAGTAGTTAGTATATTCAGATAGCTAGGTGGGACAACCACATATCACAGTAGTTAGTATATTCAGATAGCTAGGTGAGACAACCACATATCACAGTAGTTAGTATATTCAGATAGCTAGGTGGGATAACCACATATCACAGTAGTTAGTATATTCAGATAGCTAGGTGGGACAACCACATATCACAGTAGTTAGTATATTCAGATAGCTAGGTGGGACAACAACATATCACAGTAGTTAGTATATTCAGATAGCTGGGTGGGACAACCACATATCACAGTAGTTAGTATATTCATCTTCAGATAGCTAGGTGAGACAAACACATATCACAGTAGTTAGTATATTCAGATAGCTAGGTGGGACAACCACATATCACAGTAGTTAGTATATTCAGATAGCTAGGTGGGACAACCACATATCACAGTAGTTAGTATATTATCTTCAGATAGCTAGGTGGGACAACACACATATCACAGTAGTTAGTATATTCAGATAGCTAGGTGGGACAACCACATATCACAGTAGTTAGTATATTCATCTTCAGATAGCTAGATGAGACAACCACATATCACAGTAGTTAGTATATTCAGATAGCTAGGTGGGACAACCACATATCACAGTAGTTAGTATATTCATTTTCAGATAGCTAGGTGGGACAACCACATATCACAGTAGTTTGTATATTCAGATAGCTAGGTGGGATAACCACATATCACAGTAGTTAGTATATTCATCTTCAGATAGCTAGGTGGGATAACCACATATCACAGTAGTTAGTATATTCATCTTCAGATAGCTAGGTGGGACAACCACATATCACAGTAGTTAGTATATTCAGATAGCTAGGTGGGATAACCACATATCACAGTAGTTAGTATATTCAGATAGCTAGGTGGGACAACCACATATCACAGTAGTTAGTATATTCAGATAGCTAGGTGGGACAACCACATATCACAGTAGTTAGTATATTCATCTTCAGACAGCTAGGTGGGACAACCACATATCACAGTAGTTAGTATATTCAGATAGCTAGGTGGGACAACCACATATCACAGTAGTTAGTATATTCAGATAGCTAGGTGGGACAACCACATATTACAGTAGTTAGTATATTCAGATAGCTAGGTGGGATAACCACATATCACAGTAGTTAGTATATTCAGATAGCTAGGTGGGACAACCACATATCACAGTAGTTAGTATATTCAGATAGCTAGGTGGGATAACCACATATCACAGTAGTTAGTATATTCAGATAGCTAGGTGGGACAACCACATATCACAGTAGTTAATATATTCATCTTCAGATAGCTAGGTGAGACAACCACATATCTCAGTAGTTAGTATATTCAGATAGCTAGGTGGGACAACCACATATTACAGTAGTTAGTATATTCAGATAGCTAGGTGGGATAACCACATATCACAGTAGTTAGTATATTCAGATAGCTATGTGAGACAACCACATATCACAGTAGTTAGTATATTCAGATAGCTAGGTGAGACAACCACATATTACAGTAGTTAGTATATTCATCTTCAGATAGCTAGGTGGGACAACCACATATCACAGTAGTTAGTATATTCAGATAGCTAGGTGAGACAACCACATATCACAGTAGTTAGTATATTCAGATAGCTAGGTGGGACAACCACATATCACAGTAGTTAGTATATTCAGATAGCTAGGTGGGACAACCACATATCACAGTAGTTAGTATATTCAGATAGCTAGGTGGGACAACCACATATCACAGTAGTTAGTATATTCAGATAGCTAGGTGGGACAACCACATATCACAGTAGTTAGTATATTCAGATAGCTAGGTGGGATAACCACATATCACAGTAGTTAGTATATTCAGATAGCTAGGTGGGACAACCACATATCACAGTAGTTAGTATATTCAGATAGCTAGGTGGGACAACCACATATCACAGTAGTTAGTATATTCAGATAGCTAGGTGAGACAACCACATATCACAGTAGTTAGTATATTCAGATAGCTAGGTGGGATAACCACATATCACAGTAGTTAGTATATTCAGATAGCTAGGTGGGACAACCACATATCACAGTAGTTAGTATATTCAGATAGCTAGGTGGGACAACCACATATCACAGTAGTTAGTATATTCAGATAGCTAGGTGGGACAACAACATATCACAGTAGTTAGTATATTCAGATAGCTGGGTGGGACAACCACATATCACAGTAGTTAGTATATTCATCTTCAGATAGCTAGGTGAGACAAACACATATCACAGTAGTTAGTATATTCAGATAGCTAGGTGGGACAACCACATATCACAGTAGTTAGTATATTCAGATAGCTAGGTGGGACAACCACATATCACAGTAGTTAGTATATTCAGATAGCTAGGTGGGACAACAACATATCACAGTAGTTAGTATATTCAGATAGCTAGGTGGGACAACCACATATCACAGTAGTTAGTATATTCATCTTCAGATAGCTAGATGAGACAACCACATATCACAGTAGTTAGTATATTCAGATAGCTAGGTGGGACAACCACATATCACAGTAGTTAGTATATTCATTTTCAGATAGCTAGGTGGGACAACCACATATCACAGTAGTTTGTATATTCAGATAGCTAGGTGGGATAACCACATATCACAGTAGTTAGTATATTCATCTTCAGATAGCTAGGTGGGATAACCACATATCACAGTAGTTAGTATATTCATCTTCAGATAGCTAGGTGGGACAACCACATATCACAGTAGTTAGTATATTCAGATAGCTAGGTGGGATAACCACATATCACAGTAGTTAGTATATTCAGATAGCTAGGTGGGACAACCACATATCACAGTAGTTAGTATATTCAGATAGCTAGGTGGGACAACCACATATCACAGTAGTTAGTATATTCATCTTCAGACAGCTAGGTGGGACAACCACATATCACAGTAGTTAGTATATTCAGATAGCTAGGTGGGATAACCACATATCACAGTAGTTAGTATATTCAGATAGCTAGGTGGGACAACCACATATCACAGTAGTTAATATATTCATCTTCAGATAGCTAGGTGAGACAACCACATATCTCAGTAGTTAGTATATTCAGATAGCTAGGTGGGACAACCACATATTACAGTAGTTAGTATATTCAGATAGCTAGGTGGGATAACCACATATCACAGTAGTTAGTATATTCAGATAGCTATGTGAGACAACCACATATCACAGTAGTTAGTATATTCAGATAGCTAGGTGAGACAACCACATATTACAGTAGTTAGTATATTCATCTTCAGATAGCTAGGTGGGACAACCACATATCACAGTAGTTAGTATATTCAGATAGCTAGGTGAGACAACCACATATCACAGTAGTTAGTATATTCAGATAGCTAGGTGGGACAACCACATATCACAGTAGTTAGTATATTCAGATAGCTAGGTGGGACAACCACATATCACAGTAGTTAGTATATTCAGATAGCTAGGTGGGACAACCACATATCACAGTAGTTAGTATATTCAGATAGCTAGGTGGGACAACCACATATCACAGTAGTTAGTATATTCAGATAGCTAGGTGGGATAACCACATATCACAGTAGTTAGTATATTCAGATAGCTAGGTGGGACAACCACATATCACAGTAGTTAGTATATTCAGATAGCTAGGTGGGACAACCACATATCACAGTAGTTAGTATATTCAGATAGCTAGGTGGGACAACCACATATCACAGTAGTTAGTATATTCAGATAGCTAGGTGGGATAACCACATATCACAGTAGTTAGTATATTCAGATAGCTAGGTGGGACAACCACATATCACAGTAGTTAGTATATTCAGATAGCTAGGTGGGACAACCACATATCACAGTAGTTAGTATATTCAGATAGCTAGGTGGGACAACAACATATCACAGTAGTTAGTATATTCAGATAGCTGGGTGGGACAACCACATATCACAGTAGTTAGTATATTCATCTTCAGATAGCTAGATGAGACAACCACATATCACAGTAGTTAGTATATTCAGATAGCTAGGTGGGACAACCACATATCACAGTAGTTAGTATATTCATTTTCAGATAGCTAGGTTAGACAACCACATATCACAGTAGTTAATATATTCATCTTCAGAAAGCTAGGTGGGACAACCACATATCACATTAGTTAGTATATTCATCTTCAGATAGCTAGGTGGGACAACCACATATCACAGTAGTTAGTATATTCAGATAGCTAGGTGGGACAACCACATATCACAGTAGTTAGTATATTCAGATAGCTAGGTGGGACAACCACATATCACAGTAGTTAGTATATTCAGATAGCTAGGTGGGACAACCACATATCACAGTAGTTAGTATATTCATCTTCAGATAGCTAGGTGGGACAACCACATATCACAGTAGTTAGTATATTCAGATAGCTAGGTGAGACAACCACATATCACAGTAGTTAGTATATTCAGATAGCTAGGTGGGACAACCACATATCACAGTAGTTAGTATATTCAGATAGCTAGGTGGGACAACCACATATCACAGTAGTTAGTATATTCAGATAGCTAGGTGGGACAACTACATATCACAGTAGTTAGTATATTCATTTTCAGATAGCTAGGTGAGACAACCACATATCACAGTAGTTAGTATATTCATCTTCAGATAGCTAGATGAGACAACCACATATCACAGTAGTTAGTATATTCAAATAGCTAGGTGGGACAACCACATATCACAGTAGTTAGTATATTCAGATAGCTAGGTGAGACAACCACATATCACAGTAGTTAGTATATTCATCTTCAGATAGCTAGGTGACACAACCACATATCACAGTAGTTAGTATATTCAGATAGCTAGGTGGGACAACCACATATCACAGTAGTTAGTATATTCAGATAGCTAGGTGGGACAACCACATATCACAGTAGTTAGTATATTCAGATAGCTAGGTGGGACAACCACATATCACAGTAGTTAGTATATTCAGATAGCTAGGTGGGACAACCACATATCACAGTAGTTAGTATATTCAGATAGCTAGGTGGGACAACAACATAACACAGTATTTAGTATATTCAGATAGCTGGGTGGGACAACCACATATCACAGTAGTTAGTATATTCATCTTCAGATAGCTAGGTGAGACAACCACATATCACAGTAGTTAGTATATTCAGATAGCTAGGTGGGACAACCACATATCACAGTAGTTAGTATATTCAGATAGCTAGGTGGGACAACCACATATCACAGTAGTTAGTATATTCAGATAGCTAGGTGGGACAACAACATATCACAGTAGTTAGTATATTCAGATAGCTAGGTGGGACAACCACATATCACAGTAGTTAGTATATTCATCTTCAGATAGCTAGATGAGACAACCACATATCACAGTAGTTAGTATATTCAGATAGCTAGGTGGGACAACCACATATCACAGTAGTTAGTATATTCATTTTCAGATAGCTAGGTGAGACAACCACATATCACAGTAGTTAGTATATTCATCTTCAGATAGCTAGATGAGACAACCACATATCACAGTAGTTAGTATATTCAAATAGCTAGGTGGGACAACCACATATCACAGTAGTTAGTATATTCAGATAGCTAGGTGAGACAACCACATATCACAGTAGTTAGTATATTCAGATAGCTAGGTGGGACAACCACATATCATAGTAGTTAGTATATTCTGAAACCAGGTGGGATAACCATATATCACAGTAGTTAGTATATTCAGATAGCTAGGTGGGACAACCACATATCACAGTAGTTAATATATTCATCTTCAGAAAGCTAGGTTGGACAACCACATATCACATTAGTTAGTATATTCAGATAGCTAGGTGGGACAACCACATATCACAGTAGTTAGTATATTCAGATAGCTAGGTGGGACAACCACATATCACAGTAGTTAGTATATTCAGATAGCTAGGTGGGACAACCACATATCACAGTAGTTAGTATATTCAGATAGTTAGGTGAGACAACCACATATCACAGTCATAGTGAGTACATTTTTCCTCAATTAAGTAGCCATCAGCAAAGTCAGAGCTAGTTAGACAGTAAAAAGTAAAGTGTGAGTGTTAGTTCGCAATATCTTTTGATACTTCATTGATACTTCATATTTTGGAGTGTGTGAGTGTGTGTGTGGGGGGGGGGGGGTGCTGTGGGATGATTTAAGGTACTCTTTGAATAGCTAAGGTATCAGATGTTTTCGGGAAAGATGGGCAGGGACTCTGCTGTCCTAGCTTCAGGGGGAAGCTGGTTCCACCATTGGGGTGCCAGGACAGACAAAAGCTTGGCCTGGGCTGAGTGGGAGCTGCCCATAGAGGTGGGAGGGCCAAGAGACCAGAGGTAGCAAAACGGAGTGCTCGGGTTGGGGTGTAGGTTTTGAGCATAGCCTGAACGTAGGGAGGGGCAGATACTCTTGCTGCTCCGTAGGCAAGTACCGTTGTAGTGGATGCAAGCTTCAACTGGCAATTGGCATTTTATTAGGATCCCTATTAGCTGTTGCAAAAGCAGCAGCTACTCTTCCTGGGGTCCACACAAAACATGAAACATGAAATAATACAAAACATTAATAGACAACAGCTCAAGGACAGAACTACATAAATGATTTATTATTCTACAAAAGGCACACGTAGTCTACATATCAATACCAATGCATAGACACAAACTATCTAGGTCAAATAGGGGAGAGGCGTAGTGTCTCACGAGGTGTTATTTGAAACCAGGTTTGCTGTTCATTTGAGCAACATGAGATGGAAGGAAGTTCCATGCAATAAAGGGTTCTATATAATACTGTACGTTTTCTTGAACTTGTTCTGGATTTGGGGACTGTGAAAAGACCCCTGGTGGCATGTCTGGTGGGGTACGTGTGTGTGTCAGAGCTGTGTGGAAGTTGACTATACAAACGGGGATTTTCAACACATTAACGTTTCTTATAAAAAGAAGTGATGCAGTCAGTCTCTCCTCAACTCTTAGCCAAGAGAGACTGACATGGACTGTATTTGATTCCCTCTGATTACAATGAAGAGCAAGAAGTGCCGCTCCGTTCAGGGCCAGCTGCAGCTTAATATGTTAAAGCTCTGCTCTCCTCTACACTGTTCAAAAGACGGAGACAAAACATGACAAGCTATATATTTAGGCTATGAAATCCGTGTTTTGTCCCTATGGCATAGTTATGCCTATAGGTCTACAGTGGTGATTAATATGTAATAACTCTGCTCTCTTTTATAGTGTAAAAAGGATAGAGAAAAGCATTTACAGTGTTTATAATTACACAGTCCACACATGTAGTCTTCAAATCCCCCTAACCAGTTGTTTTGCCTTACCTACATCAAGGTGTATTGATTGAATAGCTTAGAAGAGATTACAGGCAAGCCTTCGACAACAGATTGGAATCACCAGAGCAAAGCCCAAAAATCCTTCACTGTGCTCAGGGAACTTTAGTTAAATCGAATCAAAGTTTATTTGTCACGTGCGCCGAATACAACAGGTGTAGACCTTACAGTGAAATGCTTACTTACAGTCTCTAACCAATAGTGCAAAAAGGTTATTAGGTGAACAATAGATAAGTAAAGAAATTAAACAACAGTAAAAAGACAGGCTATATACAGTAGCAAGGCTATATACAGTAGAGAGGCTATATACAGTAGAGAGGCTATATACAGTAGAGAGGCTATATACAGTAGAGAGGCTATATACAGTAGAGAGGCTATATACAGTAGAGAGGCTATATACAGACACCGGTTAGTCAGGCTGATTGAGGGAGTATGTACATGTAGATATGGTTAAAGTGACTATGCATATATGATGAACAGAGAGTAGCAGTAGTGTAAAAGAGGGGTTGGCGGGTGGTGGGTGGCAGGACACAATGCAGATAGCCCGGTTAGCCAATGTGCGGGAGCACTGGTTGGTCGGCCCAATTGAGGTAGTATTTACATTAAATGAATGTATAGTTAAAGTGACTATGCTTATATGATAAACAGAGAGTAGCAGTAGTGTAAAAAATAGGGGTTGGTGGGGGGCACACAATGCAAATAGTCTGGGTAGCCATTTGATTACCTGTTCAGGAGTCTTATGGCTTGGGGTTAAAAGCTGTTGAGAAGCATTTTTGTCCTAGACTTGGCACTCCGGTACCGCTTGCCATGCCATAGGAGAGAGAACAGTCTATGACTGGGGTGGCTGGGGTCTTTGACAATTTTTAGGGCCTTCCTCTGACACCGCCTGGTATAGAGGTCCTGGATGGCAGGCAGCTTAAACCCAGTGATGTACTGGGCCATACTCACTACCCTCTGTAGTGCCTTGCGGTCAGAGGCCGAGCAATTGCCGTACCAGGCGGTGATGCAACCAGTCAGGATGCTCTCGATGTTGCAGCTGTAGAACCTTTTGAGGATCTCAGGACCCATGTCAAATCTTTTTAGTTTCCTGAGGGGGAATAGGCTTTGTCGTGCCCTCTTCACGACTGTCTTGGTGTGTTTGGACCATTCTAGGTTGTTGTTGGTGTGGACACCAAGGAACTTGAATCTCTCAACCCGTTCCGCTACAGCCCCGTCGATGAGAATGGGGGCGTGCTCGGTGCTCCTTTTCCTGTAGTCCACAATCATCTCCTTAGTCTTGGTTACGTTGAGGGATAGGTTGATATTCTGGCACCAACCGGCCAGGTCTCTGACCTCCCTATAGGCTGTCTCGTCGTTGTCGGTGATCAGGCCTACCACTGTTGTGTCGTCTGCAAACTTCATGATGGTGTTGGAGTTGTGCCTGGCCATGCAGTCGACGGGTGAACAGGGAGTACAGAAGGGGACTGAGCACGCACCCCTGGGGAGCTCCAGTGTTGAGGATCAGCGTTGTTGTTACCTACCCTCACCACCTGGGGGCGTCCCGTCAGGAAGTCCAGGATCCAGTTGCAGAGGGAGGTGTTTAGTCTCAGGGTCCTTAGCTTAGTGATGATCTTGGAGGGCACTATGGTGTTGAACGCTGAGCTGTAGTCAATGAACACCATTCTCACATAGTGTTCATTTTGTCCAGGTGGGAACGGGCAGTGTGGAGTGTAATTGAGATTGCATCATCTGTGGATAAAAGTTATTAAATTAACCTCAATATTGGACTCCAGAAAGACCAGCTGTCGCCATAAAATAAAATAAATTATACCAAAGCATTGTTGAATGTTCATTTCTGATTGATTCTAGAATGGACATTAAAACCAGATAACGGACAGTTGGAAAAGATTTCGGGACACCTTGCAATCATGACGCAATAGGCGACTACACATGCAGACCGTACTTGCTACAAAGTTACAGAAAGATAAACTAACAACAACACAAACTGAAATTGGATACATTGTGAACGCAGGTCCAAGGAGAAAACATTTAGCTAGCTAGCATTGATGTGTTGTTGCAGAGACATTTGATGACCTAACGTATGCTAACCCCATTCCGTACAAATGTGCGCAACCGCGACATTCATAAGAGGCTGCAATGAAAACCAATGTGACTGTAGCGACTGTGTTGACATCAAAATCTGGGTTGTGAACCACGTTTCTATTCAAGCGTTGGTTGACATGGTAATGGCTCTATAGTATTGGAGAAAAGTTGAAAAACTGACCCCTTTCAACGCTGTACGTTACATCGTGATGTGTCATGGCGTAAGGTACAGCACGCATAAAGCAACTAATTCTGTCTTACAGCCTCTCTCCACCAGGTGTAGCACTTCTCTCATCGTTTTAAAAAACAAGAAATGGACAGTGACGGGGGTAAGGGGGGGATACCTAGTCATTTTTTGCGCCATCACTGCAAGCCATCATGACTCTCAAAAGCCTCTGTTTACTTCTGAAGATCACTTTAGCACCGCCCTAAAAACCCGTTTCAAATTCGACACAAACCTTCAAATAGGTAATGACACATTATATAAACTCTTTATAGTGTTTTATTTACATTTTAGAGGCGATAAGGTGATACGTTGGACAGATCGAGTGAAAAAAAGCCGTTTCCCCACACGACATCTCTCCTTCTCACTATCACGCAAAAGGTTTCGCTTCCCCACCCGCCATTTTTAAAAAGACCCGACGGAGCTCATTGCCTTCTTGAATCATGCAGAGATGGGCATCATGAAGGACTCGTCATTGATTTTGTTGGAAAGGGGAGGAATTGTGCTTTACATTGGTATTGATATTACAGTTGATCTGGAAGTATTACGTTTTGGGTGCTAAAATAAGGTCAATTGTACGGACCAACACGATGTACAAAAGTGAGTGAGTTTACGTTAACGTGGTGAGTGATGAACAAAATATTTTTGAATTCTGTTGTCGTTTTGGCAGATATTCTAGCGACAAACTATTTAGCTAGCTTCTAGCCTAATGTTTGCTAGCAATGCGATCTCCTCATAGTTAACAGTCAGTGTTGACTACATGCCAGGCATAATCAGCTCATTGTTATGGATGTATCCAAGTGAATGTCAATACAAAGCAGCAACTTTGCTGTTATTCTGGCTGCAGAATCAGAATGTTAGCCATAGCATAGATACGAACGTTGCCTCTGAGCATCGACTGGGTCATGTCCATAAATATCAAATGAATCCAGCAAAAGATTAGAAAAGCAGAAATTCTGAAAATATTAACACATTCATTTGTATTTCTCCCAGTAAATGTAGTATTGTTTTCTTTGGTAGTACACTACTTTTGTATCTTATATTATCTTATATTTTCTTGTATCAGCAGGATAAATACCTCTGTTCTCTGCCTTAGAAAAATAAACTCCGCTGCGTCAACTATTATTTCAATAAATAATGTACAGAACGTCCACATTTATCCCTTACATATCTCAAGCCCGAATTTCCATCAATTTGAAGGTAATATTCCCAAAGAGATGTAAATGTGTGTGTATGTGTGTGTATGTGTGTAAGGGGAGGGTAATGTGTGAGTTTGGGTGTTCTGCCGTAACGGATGACTGTGGAGAGATAGAGATTGGGACATTGGTGTCGCTAACTGATTACACACAGCTGTTCTTTGTATAATTTCTATAACAATGACAATCAGTCGCCTCATAATAGAGGATAACGTGATTTAACATTCATTCAGCATCCTAAAAGGCACCCTATTCCCTACATAGTGCACTACTTTTAACCAGAGCCCGATGGCCAATGGCACCCTATTCCCTATATATATATATTTTTTTTTTACCATTATTTTACCAGGTAAGTTGACTGAGAACACGTTCTCATTTGCAGCAACGACCTGGGGAATAGTTACAGGGGAGAGGAGGGGGATGAATGAGCCAATTATAAACTGGGGATTATTAGGTGACCATGATGGTTTGAGGGCCAGATTGGGAATTTAGCCAGGACACCGGGGTTAACACCCCTACTCTTACGATAAGTGCCATGGGATCTTTAATGACCTCAGAGAGTCAGGACACCCGTTTAACGTCCCATCCGAAAGACGGCACCCTACACAGGGCAGTGTCCCCAATCACTGCCCTGGGGCATTGGGATATTTTTTAGACCAGAGGAAAGAGTGCCTCCTACTGGCCCTCCAACACCACTTCCAGCAGCATCTGGTCTCCCATCCAGGGACTGACCAGGACCGACCCTGCTTAGCTTCAGAAGCAAGCCAACAGTGGTATATAGTGCACTACTTCTAACCAGAGCCCTATGGCCAATGGCACCCTATTCCCTACATAGTGCACTACTTTTAACCAGGGCCCTATGGCCAATGGCACCCTATTCCCTATATAGTACACTACTTTTGACCACACTCCCATTGGGAATAGGGTACCATTTGGGACACAACCCTTGGTAATGGGTAAGCCAGAGACCTGAAGACTTACTGCTTAGGCTTTAGCTCAGAGGGCTAACATAGTCTTGTACCATGCATGAGACCAGGGGTTTGAACCCTGATACTAGCATAACGTTGGTCCTTTTATCCAAGATGCAAATCTGGGGATGTCAAATATTACCTCAAGATGTAAGCTGTTTAGATCTTGTTTATATTTAATAGATTGTATACAATCTTTGAGCTAATTTTATATTGATCTTAGTATTCTTTTCCCAATTTACTACACTTTCAGGTCAGGCTCATTGTCCTCCTGGTCTCTGGTTGGGTTTGAAGTGGTGTTCTAGTCTGTATCCTCCTGGTCTCTGGTTGGGTTTGAAGTGGTGTTCTAGTCTGTATCCTCCTGGTCTCTGGTTGGGTTTGAAGTGGTGTTCTAGTCTGTATCCTCCTGGTCTCTGGTTGGGTTTGAAGTGGTGTTCTAGTCTGTATCCTCCTGGTCTCTGGTTGGGTTTGAAGTGGTGTTCTAGTCTGTATCCTCCTGGTCTCTGGTTGGGTTTGAAGTGGTGTTCTAGTCTGTATCCTCCTGGTCTCTGGTTGGGTTTGAAGTGGTGTTCTAGTCTGTATCCTCCTGGTCTCTGGTTGGGTTTGAAGTGGTGTTCTAGTCTGTATCCTCCTGGTCTCTGGTTGGGTTTGAAGTGGTGTTCTAGTCTGTATCCTCCTGGTCTCTGGTTGGGTTTGAAGTGGTGTTCTAGTCTGTATCCTCCTGGTCTCTGGTTGGGTTTGAAGTGGTGTTCTAGTCTGTATCCTCCTGGTCTCTGGTTGGGTTTGAAGTGGTGTTCTAGTCTGTATCCTCCTGGTCTCTGGTTGGGTTTGAAGTGGTGTTCTAGTCTGTATCCTCCTGGTCTCTGGTTGGGTTTGAAGTGGTGTTCTAGTCTGTATCCTCCTGGTCTCTGGTTGGGTTTGAAGTGGTGTTCTAGTCTGTATCCTCCTGGTCTCTGGTTGGGTTTGAAGTGGTGTTCTAATCTGTATCCTCCTGGTCTCTGGTTGGGTTTGAAGTGGTGTTCTAGTCTGTATCCTCCTGGTCTCTGGTTGGGTTTGAAGTGGTGTTCTAGTCTGGTATCCTCCTGGTCTCTGGTTGGGTTTGAAGTGGTGTTCTAGTCTGTATCCTCCTGGTCTCTGGTTGGGTTTGAAGTGGTGTTCTAGTCTGTATCCACCTGGTCTCTGGTTGGGTTTGAAGTGGTGTTCTAGTCTGTATCCTCCTGGTCTCTGGTTGGGTTTGAAGTGGTGTTCTAGTCTGTATCCTCCTGGTCTCTGGTTGGGTTTGAAGTGGTGTTCTAGTCTGTATCCTCCTGGTCTCTGGTTGGGTTTGAAGTGGTGTTCTAGTCTGTATCCTCCTGGTCTCTGGTTGGGTTTGAAGTGGTGTTCTAGTCTGTATCCTCCTGGTCTCTGGTTGGGTTTGAAGTGGTGTTCTAGTCTGTATCCTCCTGGTCTCTGGTTGGGTTTGAAGTGGTGTTCTAATCTGTATCCTCCTGGTCTCTGGTTGGGTTTGAAGTGGTGTTCTAGTCTGTATCCTCCTGGTCTCTGGTTGGGTTTGAAGTGGTGTTCTAGTCTGTATCCTCCTGGACTCTGGTTGGGTTTGAAGTGGTGTTCTAGTCTGTATCCTCCTGGTCTCTGGTTGGGTTTGAAGTGGTGTTCTAGTCTGTATCCTCCTGGTCTCTGGTTGGGTTTGAAGTGGTGTTCTAGTCTGTATCCTCCTGGTCTCTGGTTGGGTTTGAAGTGGTGTTCTAGTCTGTATCCTCCTGGTCTCTGGTTGGGTTTGAAGTGGTGTTCTAGTCTGTATCCTCCTGGTCTCTGGTTGGGTTTGAAGTGGTGTTCCCTTCTAAAGGATTACATGCATCCATACATTCGCTATGTTGCAACACATTGAAAGCCTTTGATATTCCAGGTGTTGCTTTGATGAGGGAATGAGATCCGGTGATTTCTAAAGACCTTAATATGATCCTTTAGAAACATAAAAATGTCCAGTAGCAATGGTTTGTCAACTTAAACATAAGCTTTGGCATGCTGAATTACCCCTCCTATGGACTGTGTAAGCAAGAAAATGACGTCATACGGGAAGAAACGGCCAGGAGAAAACAAACCTAAAGCAAACGGGGACACCTTTTTTTTTGCCGGAATTTCTGGGGACCCCATTACAAACGATCTTTCTCTAAAACATTTGTTCATTGTCCCATACAAACCCATACAAACCCATACAAATCCATACAAACCCATACAAACCCATACAAACCCATACAAACCCATACAAACCCATACAAACCCATACAAACCCATACAAACCAATATAAATCTGTACTCTTCCTTTTATTACATTTTATTTTGGGAACACACTGGAGTTCCCCAGCGAACCACTAGGGGTCACGACCCTGACTTTGAATACCACTGGTCTATGATATCTTCACAGGCTAAAGCTGTTACAGAACAATGGAGACAAACGTTTGAACAGTAGACAATGCTGCTTGCCTTCGTCATTTTTTCTTACAATGTCACAATCTTACAATGTCACAATGTCACAGTCAAAACTGTTCGCTGCACCAATTTGTAAGTCGCTCTGGATAAGAGCGTCTGCTAAATGACTTAAATGTAAATGTAAATTACCTCAACACCTGCGGATCAACTTCTTCAAACCCCAAAACATCATCCTCTGTCTTTCTGATTAGTCTAAAACCTTTCTGTCAACTGAAACGGAACATTCAGAACATTCTATTACATCATTACAAAACTGAAAACTGTGTTCATCCCAAATGGCATCCTCTTTGCTATATAGTGCAGAATTTTTGATTAGGGCCTATCGTGTCTTTACTATCATTAAATGAAGACTTTTAGTTTTTATCAAAAATTCTCTGTAATTAGTATTACGCGATTAACATTTCTGCGCACACGGATCCCTTTAGCGGGATCATTTTCCTAAACAACCGCTGAATTGCAGAGCGCCAAATTCAAAAATATGACTAAAAATATTTATAATCATGCAATCACAAGTGAAATATACCAAAACACAGTTTAGCTTGTTGTTAATCCACCTATCGTGCTAGATTTTGAAAATATGCTTTGCAGCGAAAGCAATCCAAGCTTTTGTGAGTGTATCAATCAATGCTAGAACAGCTAGCCCCAAATTAGCATGGTCACGAAAGTCAGAAAAGCAATAAAATTAATCGCTTACCTTTGATAATCTTTGATGTTTGCACTCACGAGACTCCCAGTTACACAACAAATGTTCTTTTTGTTCGATAAATATTTATTTTATAACAAAAAAACGCCATTTGGGTTGCGCGTTATGTTGAGAAAACTACAGCCTCGTTCCGTTCGACGAAAACTCCAAAAAGTATCCGTAATGTTGGTAGAAACATGTCAAATGTTTTTTATAATCAATCCTCAGGTTGTTTATAACAAACATAATCGATAATATTTCAACCGGACCGTAACCTATTCAATAAGAGAGAAAAGGAAAATGAAGAGCTACCCCTCTCGCGCGCAGGAACTATTCAGAGGACACCTGACTACTTTTGAAAAATCTCGTTCATTTTTCAAAATAAAAGCCTGAAACTATGTCTAAAGCCTGGTCACAGCCTGAGGAAGCCATTGGAAAAGGAATCTGGTTGATACCCCTTTAAATGGAAGAAAGACTGGCCAGGAAACACAGATAAAAAAAAAAATATATCACTTCCGGGTTATATTTTCTCAGGTTTTCGCCTGCAGAATCAGTTTTATCATACTCACAGACAATATTTTGAACGTTTTTGAAACTTTTGAGTGTTTTCTATCCTAATCTGTAAATTATATGCATATTCACGATCTGGACCTGAGAAAATAGTCTGTTTACCTTGGGAACGTTATTTTAAAAATAAAAATAAATCTGACCCCTAGCGTCAAGAAGTTAAACTGATTAATCATGTAACTGTAATTAACTAGGAAGTCGGGGCACCAAGGAAAATATTCAGATTACAAAGTTATAATTTTCCTAATATAACTTTTCAGATATTTTATATCTGATCAATTAGTCTTCAAATTAATTAATTATTTACTTTACCTCACGTTAGTCTCATTCCAATCGTCGTAAATTGTTGGTTATCTGCACGAACCCAGTCTTCACTATGAGTCATCCATACATCAACTGTCTTAAATCATTTATTTACTAAGTAATTCACAGAAATGCATAAACAAACAAACAAAGTAAATACGGTTACAAGAAATGATAGGGGAATGTGCCCTAGTGGGCTAAACCGGCATGGCGGCTTGTTAGACAAAAGGGGAGTGGGGGTCAGATGAGAAGTCACTACAGAGTTTATATTTCTAACAATTGAAATGCTGGTCCCGTGTGGCTCAGTTGGTAGAGCATGGCGCTTGCAACGCCAGGGTTGTGGGTTCATTCCCCACGGGGGAACCAGAATGAATATGTATGAACTTTCCAATTTGTAAGTCGCTCTGGATAAGAGCGTCAGCTAAATGACTTAAAATGTAAAAAAATGCTAATCCTTTGCACATGAATGCTCACTCATTCGGGAACAATTGCAATATATATATTTACGCTCAGTGTGTTGTCTGGATCTCTGTTGAAAAGTTAGTTTCTGTTGCAGAGTTTCCATCCTCTCTCTCTCTCTCTCTGTCTTGGATAGAGTGGATAGTTCAGAGTGACATTCATTCATGTCGTTATGGATAGGTGTTTCGGTGGTTGTCGTTCTTCGCTTTCAATGATACTGAATTCCTCGCTGCAGACTAGTAATTAATATCAAAGACTTGTTCTTATTCTGTCGGTATCGATAGTCTAAGAGTTTAACCACATGGGATGGTTAACTTTTATGGCCGCAGGGGCAGTATTGAGTAGCTTGGACGAAAAGGTGCCCATTGTAAACGGCCAGCTCCTCAGTCTCAGTTGCTAATATATGCATATGATTAGTATTGGATAGAAAACACTCTAAAGTTTCCAAAACGGTCAAAATATTGTCTGTGATTAACACAGAACTGATATTGCAGGCGAAACCCTGAGGAAAATCCAAACAGGAAGTGGCTTCTATTTTGAAAACTCCATGTTCCATAGCTTCCCTTTGCTGGATTTAAAGGGATATGAACCAGATTCCTTTTCCTATCGCTTCCTCAAGGTGTCAACAGTCTTCAGACATAGTTTCAGGCTTTTATTTTGTAAAATGAGCCAGAACGATAACATCTCGTCAAGTGGTCACATGAGTTTTGCTCGCGCAACAGAGTTTGGACAGCCATTGTTTTTCCCTCTCCTACTGTGAAAGACATTTGCGGTTGATATATTATCAATTATATATTTTTAAAACAACCTAAGGACAACCTAAGGATTGATTATAAAAAACGTTTGACATGTTTCTGTGGACAATATGGAAACTATTTGGAATTTGTCTGCGTTGTCATGACCTTTCTTTCCTGTGGATTTCTGATCATAACGCGCCAAACAAACGGAGGTATTTTGGATATAAAAAATATCTTTATGGAACATTTGTTGTCTAACTGGGAGTCTCGTGAGTGAAAACATCCGAAGATCATCAAAGGTAAACGATTAATTTGATTGCTTTTCTGATTTTCGTGACCGAGCTACTTGATGCTAAGTGTACTTAATGTTTTGTCGAGCGATCGATAAACTTACACAAACGCTTGGATTTCTTTCGCTGTAAAGCATAATTTCAAAATCTGACACGACAGGTGGATTAACAAAAGTTTTCCTATATTGCACTTGTGATTTCATGAATATAAATATTTTTAGTAATATTTATTGAATGTAGCGCTATGCTCAGCGGTTGTTGATGACACTTATCCCGTTAACGGGATTGCAGCCATAACAAGTTAAAAGATTCAGCAGTCTGGTCTCAAACCTTGGCCCTCTCGTTATCGAGGTAAGCTGGTCTGCAACCTTTGTCCTCTCGTGATTGAGAGAAACATGGTCTGGTGATAGAAAACCCGAGTGGGGGTTTTATTCGGAAGGGCAGAAAAGGGCCTGTCCCAGGATGGCCGACCCAAACTGGGATCATGGGCGGTCCTCTGATTTAGTTCAACTCAAAAGGGAAATGGAGTTTCCATCATTAAACAGTCCAAAATCACATTAGACAATTTTACAAATAGTATCATCCTCACTCATTCATCTTATACAACAATTAGATGTAAACCTCATATCTGAGGCTATTATATAAACAGCGTTATGGTGATGTGGCCGCACCGTCTCCCATGAGCTTCACCAAGTTGGAACAAACGGACCAGTTCATAGCTGGATTCTTCACTGATCTTTTATACCTTCTCCGGAACATAAATGTTGTTCGGGCCTCAAGTTCTGTGAGGTGGAAGAAATTCATTTGTTCTCTATGAAACTTCACTCTGTCTCTATACTGTGGCCATGAGGAGATAATCTCCTCCAGGAATTTACGACCTCTCTGACCACAGCAGCCTGGTTGTAGGAGGCAGGGAGAGGCAGGGAGAGGGGGATGGGGCTTGATGTACCCAAAGAGGGCAATGTCATAACAGGCCCACTGCAGTGCATTAAGAAAGTATTCAGAGCCCTTGACTTTTCCACATTTTGTTACTTTACAGCGATATTATAAAGAGACTTGTCCCGAAGCCACTCCTGCCTTGTCGTGGCTGTGTGTTTAGGGTCGTTGTCCAGTTGGAAAGTCGAGCAGGTTTTTCATCAAGGATCTATGTGGACTTTGCTCCGTTCATCTTTCCCTCGATCCAGACTAGTCTCTCAGTCCCTGCCGCTGAAAAACATCCTAACAGGATGATGCTGTTTCCTCTAGACGTGATGCTTGCCATTCAAGCCAAAGAGTTCAATCTTGGTTTCATCAGACCAGAGAATCTTGTTTCTCATGGTCTGAAAGTCTTTAGGTGCCTTTCGGCAAAACCCTAAGCGGGCTGTCATGTGCCTTTTACTGAGGAGGAGCTTCCGTCTGGCCACTCTACCACACAGGCCTGATTGGTGGAGTGCTGCAGAGATGGTTGTCCTTCTAGAATATTCTCCCATCTCCACAGAGGAATTCTGGAGCTCTGTCAGAGGGACCATCAGGTTCTTGGTCACCTCTCTGATCAAGGGCCTTCTCCCACGATTGCTCAGTTTGGCATTCTCCCACGATTGCTCAGTTTATGACCTGGCCTGGGCGCTGTAACTCAGTTTATGAACTGGCCTGGGAACTGTAACTCACAGTTTATGACCTGGCCTGGGTGCTGTAACTCAGTTTATGAACTGGCCTGGGAACTGTAACTCACAGTTTATGACATGGCCTGGGCGCTGTAACTCAGTTTATGGGCAGGTCAGATGTCCAGGTTCCTCTACCTCTCTGTCCTGATACAGATGTCCAGGTTCCTCTACCTCTCTGTCCTGATACAGATGTCCAGGTTCCTCTACCTCTCTCTGTCCTGATACAGATGTCCAGGTTCCTCTTCCTCTCTCTGTCCTGATACAGATGTCCAGGTTCCTCTTCCTCTCTCTGTCCTGATACAGATGTCCAGGTTCCTCTACCTCTCTGTCCTGATACAGATGTCCAGGTTCCTCTACCTCTCTCTGTCCTGATACAGATGTCCAGGTTCCTCTACCTCTCTGTCCTGATACAGATGTCCAGGTTCCTCTTCCTCTCTGTCTTGATACAGATGTCCAGGTTCCTTTACCTCTCTGTCCTGATACAGATGTCCAGGTTCCTCTACCTCTCTGTCCTGATACAGATGTCCAGGTTCCTCTACCTCTCTCTGTCCTGATACAGATGTCCAGGTTCCTCTACCTCTCTGTCCTGATACAGATGTCCAGGTTCCTCTTCCTCTCTGTCCTGATACAGATGTCCAGGTTCCTCTACCTCTCTCTGTCCTGATACAGATGTCCAGGTCCCTCTACCTCTCTGTCCTGATACAGATGTCCAGGTCCCTCTACCTCTCTCTGTCCTGATACAGATGTCCAGGTTCCTCTTCCTCTCTGTCCTGATACAGATGTCCAGGTTCCTCTACCTCTCTGTCCTGATACAGATGTCCAGGTTCCTCTTCCTCTCTGTCCTGATACAGATGTCCAGGTCCCTCTACCTCTCTGTCCTGATACAGATGTTCAGGTTCCTCTTCCTCTCTGTCCTGATACAGATGTCCAGGTTCCTCTACCTCTCTCTGTCCTGATACAGATGTCCAGGTATCTCTACCTCTCTCTGTCCTGATACAGATGTCCAGGTTCCTCTACCTCTCTGTCCTGATACAGATGTCCAGGTTCCTCTACCTCTCTGTCCTGATACAGATGTCCAGGTTCCTCTTCCTCTCTGTCCTGATACAGATGTCCAGGTTCCTCTACCTCTCTGTCCTGATACAGATGTCCAGGTTCCTCCACCTCTCTGTCCTGATACAGATGTCCAGGTTCCTCTACCTCTCTCTGTCCTGATACAGATGTCCAGGCTCCTCTACCTCTCTGTCCTGATACAGATGTCCAGGTTCCTCTACCTCTCTGTCCTGATACAGATGTCCAGGTTCCTCTTCCTCTCTGTCCTGATACAGATGTCCAGGTGCCTCTACCTCTCTGTCCTGATACAGATGTCCAGGTTCCTCTACCTCTCTCTGTCCTGATACAGATGTCCAGGTTCCTCTACCTCTCTCTGTCCTGACACAGATGTCCAGGTTCCTCTACCTCTCTGTCCTGATACAGATGTCCAGGTTCCTCTACCTCTCTGTCCTGATACAGATGTCCAGGTTCCTCTACCTCTCTCTGTCCTGATACAGATGTCCAGGTTCCTCTACCTCGCTTTGTCCTGACACAGATGTCCAGGTTCCTCTACCTCTCTGTCCTGATACAGATGTCCAGGTTCCTCTACGTCTCTCTGTCCTGATACAGATGTCCAGGTTCCTCTACCTCTCTCTGTCCTGATACAGATGTCCAGGTTCCTCTACCTCTCTGTCATGATACAGATGTCCAGGTTCCTCTTCATCTCTGTCCTGATACAGATGTCCAGGTTCCTCCTCTCTCTGTCCTGATACAGATGTCCAGGTTCCTCTACCTCTCTGTCCTGATACAGATGTCTAGGTTCCTCTAACTCTCTGTGCTGATACAGATGTCCAGGTTCCTCTACCACTCTCTGTCCTGATACAGATGTCCAGGTTCCTCTACCACTCTCTATCCTGATACAGATGTCCAGGTTCCTCTACCTCTCTCTGTCCTGATACAGATGTCCAGGGTCCTCTTCCTCTCTGTCCTGATACAGATGTCCAGGTTCCTCTACCTCTCTGTCCTGATACAGATGTCCAGGTCCCTCTACCTCTCTGTCCTGATACAGATGTCCAGGTTCCTCTTCCTCTCTGTCCTGATACAGATGTCCAGGTTCCTCTACCTCTCTCTGTCCTGATACAGATGTCCAGGTTCCTCTACCTCTCTCTGTCCTGATACAGATGTCCAGGTTCCTCTACCTCTCTGTCCTGATACAGATGTCCAGGTTCCTCTACCTCTCTGTCCTGATACAGATGTCCAGGTTCCTCTTCCTCTCTGTCCTGATACAGATGTCCAGGTTCCTCTACCTCTCTGTCCTGATACTGATGTCCAGGTTCCTCTACCTCTCTGTCCTGATACAGATGTCCAGGTTCCTCTACCTCTCTCTGTCCTGATACAGATGTCCAGGTTCCTCTACCTCTCTGTCCTGATACAGATGTCCAGGTTCCTCTACCTCTCTGTCCTGATACAGATGTCCAGGTTCCTCTTCCTCTCTGTCCTGATACAGATGTCCAGGTTCCTCTACCTCTCTGTCCTGATACAGATGTCCAGGTTCCTCTACCTCTCTCTGTCCTGATACAGATGTCCAGGTTCCTCTACCTCTCTCTGTCCTGACACAGATGTCCAGGTTCCTCTACCTCTCTGTCCTGATACAGATGTCCAGGTTCTTCTAACTCTCTGTGCTGATACAGATGTCCAGGTTCCTCTACCACACTCTGTCCTGATACAGATGTCCAGGTTCCTCTACATCTCTGTCCTGATACAGATGTCCAGGTTCCTCTACCTCTCTCTGTCTGATACAGATGTCCAGGTTCTTCTAACTCTCTGTGCTGATACAGATGTCCAGGTTCCTCTACCACTCTCTGTCCTGATACAGATGTCCAGGTTCCTCTACATCTCTGTCCTGATACAGATGTCCAGGTTCCTCTACCTCTCTCTGTCTGATACAGATGTCCAGGTTCCTCTACCTCTCTGTCCTGATACAGATGTCCAGGTTCCTCTTCCTCTCTCTGTCCTGATACAGATGTCCAGGTTCTTCTTCCTCTCTCTGTCCTGATACAGATGTCCAGGTTCCTCTACCTCTGTCCTGATACAGATGTCCAGGTTCCTCTACCTCTCTGTCCTGATACAGATGTCCAGGTTCCTCTACCACTCTCTGTCCTGATACAGATGTCCAGGTTCCTCTTCCTCTCTGTCCTGATACAGATGTCCAGGTTCCTCTACCTCTCTCTGTCCTGATACAGATGTCCAGGTTCCTCTACCACTCTGTCCTGATACAGATGTCCAGGTTCCTCTACCACTCTCTGTCCTGATACAGATGTCCAGGTTCCTCTTCCTCTCTGTCCTGATACAGATGTCCAGGTTCCTCTACCTCTCTCTGTCCTGATACAGATGTCCAGGTTCCTCTACCTCTCTCTGTCCTGATACAGATGTCCAGGTTCCTCTACCACTCTCTGTCCTGATACAGATGTCCAGGTTCCTCTACCACTCTCTGTCTGATACAGATGAATATCTGCACATACTGTACATTAAACTAGTTTTCAGAAGTCCCTACCTACCTCCTGAGACACTGTGTTCAATAATAAATGTCTTTGACCTCATATTTATTTGACTTATTTGTAGTTTTTTTCCTGTCAGATGTTTGGTGAGGTAATATTGCAGAAGGATGGAGCCAGTGAAGAAAAAGATAGGGTCGCGTCCCAAAGGGTACTCTGTTCCCTACATAGTGCACTGCTTTTGACCAGGGCCCATAGGGCACTAAGTAGGAAATAGGGGTCCGTTTGGGACTCAGCCGGTGGGTTGTATTTGAGGTCACTCCATTATCATCGCTAATGCGCTGTGAGATTGGGAGCTAATTGATAATGCATGCTAATTGATATTAGCGCCCCCTTCGTCACCGTATCGAAGAAAACATACAATCCACTAACACAGTGTACGCTGTGGGCTAAAACTCCTTTAGCATAATCTTCCTCTCGCTCCACGCTTCCGCCTCGTTGATTTGCTGGCCGATTCTTTGCGCTTCACCTCAGGACAATCAAGCATCCTACTCGTAAAGACATTTCCTGCAGGGGAACAATTACAGACGGAGCATGAGATAGGAGGTTCTAACTGAGGCTGAGTTTTTGTGCTATAGTGTTATCTAGTTAACATACTCATAAAGTCTACAGTATTAAGGATGGGTCGTAATGCTATAGTGTTAGCTAGTTGGCATACTCATAAAGTCGACAGTATTAAGGGTGATTTGTGGTGCTATAGTGTTAGCTAGTTAACATACTCATAAAGTCTACGGGTCGTAATGCTATAGTGTTAGCTAGTTAGCTAGTTTACATACTTATAAAGTCTACAGAATTAAGGCTGAGTTGTTGTGCTATAGTGTTATCTAGTTAACATATTCATAAAGTCTACAGTATTAAGGATGGGTCGTAATGCTATAGTGTTAGCCAGTTAGCTAGTTAGCATACTCATAAAGTCTACAGCATTAAGGATGGGTCGTAATGCTATAGTGTTAGCCAGTTAGCTAGTTAACATACTCATAAAGTCTACAGTATTCAGGATGGGTCGTAATGCTATAGTGTTAGCCAGTTAGCTAGTTGGCATACTCATAAAGTCTACAGTATTTAGGATGGGTCGTAATGCTATAGTGTTAGCCTGTTAGCTAGTTAGCATACTCATAAAGTCTACAGCATTAAGGATGGGTCGTAATGCTATAGTGTTAGCCAGTTAGCTAGTTAGCATACTCATAAAGTCTACTGTATTCAGGATGGGTCGTAATGCTATAGTGTTAGCCAGTTAGCTAGTTAGCATACTCATAAAGTCTACTGTATTCAGGATGGGTCGTAATGCTATAGTGTTAGCCAGTTAGCTAGTTGGCATACTCATAAAGTCTACAGTATTTAGGATGGGTCGTAATGCTATAGTGTTAGCCTGTTAGCTAGTTGGCATACTCATAAAGTCTACAGTATTTAGGATGGGTCATAATACTATAGTGTTAGCCTGTTAGATAGTTGGCATACTCATAAAGTCGACAGTATTAAGGATGGGTCGTAATGCTATAGGGTTAGCCAGTTAGCTAGTTGGCATACTCATAAAGTCGACAGTAGTAAGGATGGGTCGTAATGCTATAGTGTTAGCTAGTTGGCATACTCATAAAGTCGACAGTATTAAGGGTGATTTGTGGTGCTATAGTGTTAGCTAGTTAACATACTCATAAAGTCTACGGGTCGTAATGCTATAGTGTTAGCTAGTTAGCTAGTTTACATACTCATAAAGTCTACAGAATTAAGGCTTAGTTGTTGTGCTATAGTGTTATCTAGTTAACATACTCATAAAGTCTACAGTATTAAGGATGGGTCGTAATGCTATTGTGTTAGCCAGTTAGCTAGTTAGCATACTCATAAAGTCTACAGTATTAAGGATGGGTCGTAATGCTATTGTGTTAGCCAGTTAGCTAGTTAGCATACTCATAAAGTCTACGGGTCGTAATGCTATAGTGTTAGCCAGTTAGCTAGTTAGCATACTCATAAAGTCTACGGGTCGTAATGCTATAGTGTTAGCCAGTTAGCTAGTTAACATACTCATAAAGTCTACAGTATTCAGGATGGGTCGTAATGCTATAGTGTTAGCCAGTTAGCTAGTTAGCATACTCATAAAGTCTACGGGTCGTAATGCTATAGTGTTAGCCTTTTAGCTAGTTAACATACTCATAAAGTATACGGGTCGTAATGCTATAGTGTTAGCCAGTTAGCTAGTTGGCATACTCATAAAGTCTACAGTATTAAGGATGGGTCGTATTGCTATCGTGTTAGCCAGTTAGCTAGTTAGCATACTCATAAAGTCTACAGTATTAAGGATGGGTCGTATTGCTATCGTGTTAGCCAGTTAGCTAGTTAGCATACTCATAAAGTCTACAGTATTAAGGATGGGTCGTATTGCTATCGTGTTAGCCAGTTAGCTAGTTAACATACTCATAAAGTCTACAGTATTAAGGATGGGTCGTATTGCTATCGTGTTAGCCTGTTAGCTAGTTAGCATACTCATAAAGTCTACAGTATTAAGGATGGGTCGTATTGCTATCGTGTTAGCCAGTTAGCTAGTTAACATACTAATAAAGTCTACAGTATTAAGGATGGGTCGTATTGCTATCGTGTTAGCCAGTTAGCTAGTTAACATACTCATAAAGTCTACAGTATTAAGGATGGGTCGTATTGCTATCGTGTTAGCCAGTTAGCTAGTTAGCATACTCATAAAGTCTACAGTATTAAGGATGGGTCGTATTGCTATCGTGTTAGCCAGTTAGCTAGTTAACATACTCATAAAGTCTACAGTATTAAGGATGGGTCGTATTGCTATCGTGTTAGCCAGTTAGCTAGTTAACATACTCATAAAGTCTACAGTATTTCTGATGGGTCGTATTGCTATCGTGTTAGCCAGTTAGCTAGTTAACATACTCATAAAGTCTACAGTATTAAGGATGGGTCGTATTGCTATCGTGTTAGCCAGTTAGCTAGTTAGCATACTCATAAAGTCTACAGTATTAAGGATGGGTCGTATTGCTATCGTGTTAGCCAGTTAGCTAGTTAACATACTCATAAAGTCTACAGCATTAAGGATGGGTCGTATTGCTATCGTGTTAGCCTGTTAGCTAGTTGGCATACTCATAAAGTCTACAGCATTAAGGATGGGTCGTAATGCTATCGTGTTAGCCTGTTAGCTAGTTGGCATACTCATGAAGTCTACAGCATTAAGGATGGGTCGTAATGCTATCGTGTTAGCCTGTTAGCTAGTTGGCATACTCATAAAGTCTACAGTATTAAGGATGGGTCGTAATGCTATCGTGTTAGCCTGTTAGCTAGTTGGCATACTCATAAAGTCTACAGCATTAAGGATGGGTCGTAATGCTATCGTGTTAGCCTGTTAGCTAGTTGGCATACTCATAAAGTCTACAGCATTAAGGATGGGTCGTAATGCTATCGTGTTAGCCAGTTATCAGAGAATAACATTAGACAGTTTGCAAGACATCCACTTCAACCATGTCATTGGATTCAGGTAGAAAGTTGAGTGGAAAAAAGACAAACATTCACAGAATTCTTTACGTTGATGATTTTTTTGCAAATCCAATCAGTGTTCCATGTTGATTCAACGTCATTACATAGTTTCTAGTGGACTAGTAGAGGCAGGGAGGAGGGGTAAAGAGGTTAGAGGCAGGGAGGAGGGGTGGAGAGGTTAGAGGCAGGGAGGAGGGGTAAAGAGGTTAGAGGCAGGGAGGAGGGGTGGAGGGATTAGAGGCAGGGAGGAGGGGTGGAGAGGTTAGAGGCAGGGAGGAGGGGTGGAGAGGTTAGAGGCAGGGAGGAGGGGTGGAGAGGTTAGAGGCAGGGAGGAGGGGTGGAGGGGTTAGAGGCAGGGAGGAGGGGTGGAGAGGTTAGAGGCAGGGAGGAGGGGTGGAGAGGTTAGAGGCAGGGAGGAGGGGTGGAGAGGTTAGAGGCAGGGAGGAGGGATGGAGAGGTTAGAGGCAGGGAGGAGGGGTGGAGGGGTTAGAGGCAGGGAGGAGGGGTGGAGAGGTTAGAGGCAGGGGGGAGGGGTGGAGAGGTTAGAGACAGGGAGGAGGGGTGGAGGGATTAGAGGCAGGGAGGAGGGGTGGAGAGGTTAGAGACAGGGAGGAGGGGTGGAGGGATTAGAGGCAGGGAGGAGGGGTGGAGAGGTTAGAGGCAGGGAGGAGGGGCGGAGAGGTTAGAGGCAGGGAGGAGGGGTGGAGGGATTAGAGGCAGGGAGGAGGGGTGGAGAGGTTAGAGGAAGGGAGGAGGGGTGGAGGGGTGGAGGGATTAGAGGCAGGGAGGAGGGGTGGAGAGGTTAGAGGCAGGGAGGAGGGGTGGAGAGATTAGAGGCAGGGAAGAGGGGTGGAGAGGTTAGAGGCAGGGAGGAGGGATGGAGAGGTTAGAGGCAGGGATGAGGAGTGGAGAGGTTAGAGGCAGGGAGGAGGGGTGGAGAGGTTAGAGGCAGGGAGGAGGGGTGGAGAGGTTAGAGGCAGGGAGGAGGAGTGGAGAGGTTAGAGGCAGGGAGGAGGGGTGGAGAGGTTAGAGGCAGGGAGGAGGGGTGGAGAGGTTAGAGGCAGGGAGGAGGGGTGGAGAGGTTAGAGGCAGGGAGGAGAGGTTAGAGGCAGGGAGGAGGGGTGGAGAGGTTAGAGACAGGGAGGAGGGGTGGAGGGATTAGAGGCAGGGAGGAGAGGTTAGAGGCAGGGAGGAGGGGTGGAGAGGTTAGAGGCAGGGAGGAGAGGTTAGAGGCAGGGAGGTGGGGTGGAGAGGTTAGAGGCAGGGAGGAGGGGTGGAGAGGTTAGAGGCAGGGAGGAGGGGTGGAGAGGTTAGAGGCAGGGAGGAGGGATTAGAGGAAGGGAGGAAGGGTGGAGAGGTTAGAGGTGGTGTCCTGTCTGTTGTTAGTGATGAGGTCGAGGTTAGAGACAAGTCAAATCAAATCAGATGTTATTGGTCACATGGTTAGCAGATGTTATTGGTCACATGGTTAGCAGATGTTATTGGTCACATACACATGGTTAGCAGATGTTATTGGTCACATACACATGGTTAGCAGATGTTATTGGTCACATACACATGGTTAGCAGATGTTATTGGTCACATGGTTAGCAGATGTTATTGGTCACAAACACATGGTTAGCAGATGTTATTGGTCACATACACGTGATTAGCAGATGTTATTGGTCACATGGTTAGCAGATGTTATTGGTCACATGCACATGGTTAGCAGATGTTATTGGTCACATACACATGGTTAGCAGATGTTATTGGTCACATACACATGGTTAGCAGATGTTATTGGTCACATACACATGGTTAGCAGATGTTATTGGTCACATGGTTAGCATATGTTATTGGTCACATACACATGGTTAGCAGATGTTATTGGTCACATACACATGGTTAGCAGATGTTATTGGTCACATACACATGGTTAGCAGATGTTATTGGTCACATGGTTAGCAGTTGTTATTGGTCACATACACATGGTTAGCAGATGTTATTGGTCACATGGTTAGCAGATGTTATTGTGAGTGTAGCAAAATGCTTATGCTTCTAGATAAGACAGTGCAGCAGTAACTAACAAGTTAGAGTAGCAATAGTCGAGCGTGTTACTCGCTCACGTACTGCAATTGATATGCTGATAGAATTTAGGTAGCCTTGTTCTCAGATGAACTTTGTTAAAATCCCCAGCTACAATAAATGCAGCCTCTGGATATATAGTTTCCAGTTTGCATAGAGTCCAGTGAAGTTCCTTGATGGCCGTCTTGATATCCGCTATCGTGGAAATATTTGGTCAATCATATTTCACAAATACCGGAGTTCAAATATACTTAATTAAAGCCGAGGTGCATCATGAATACAACTCCCTTCCAATCTTAGCTACTTATACATTTGTCCTCCTTACGTCATCCTCATGGTATCTCCTCTTAATGGCTTACCACCTCTGCCATTCAGCCACCGTCTTCATATTAGGACATGCAACCTGTAGAGTCTCACAGAAATAGTTTCATGCATGTAGGACCATAGCAACAGACCATGGCACTCTACAGGAATAACCAATACATGACATCCTGCTGACTCCACTCTGTGAGTATAACCGACCTGATATGGCAGGCGAAAACCCGAGGAAAATCCATCCAGGATTTATTTTTTCATTGAAAGCCTATTGAAATTCCGAATACTGCCCCCTAGCCCAAAAAGGTTAAACACTATTTGTGATTTTGTGAAGCCTGTGCTGGTTGAAAAATATGTTGATGTGGGGCGCCGTCATCATACATTCACATGGTATGCTTTCGCCGTAAAGCCTTTTTAAAACTTCTTATGGCTGCATCCCGCTACCGGGATCGATATGACAGCAGCCAGTGAAAGTGCAGGGCGCCAAATTCAAACAACAGAAATCTCATAATTAAAATTCCTCAAACATACATGTGTTTTATATCATTTTAAAGGTCATCTTGTTGTTAATCCCACCAAAGTGTCCGATTTCAAATATGCTTTTCAGCGAAAGCACTACAAATGATTATGTTAGGTCACCACAAAACCACAATAAGCGCAGCCATTTTTCCAGCGAAAGATAGCTTTCACAAAAAGCAGAAATAGAGATAAAATTAATCACTAACCTTTGATTATCTTCATCAGATGACACTCATAGGACTTCATGTTACACAATACATGCATGTTTTGTTTGATAAAGTTCATATTTATAACAAAAAATCTGAGTTTACATTGGCGCGTTACATTCACTAGTTCCAAAAACATCAAGTGATTTTGCATAGCCACATTGTTTCAACAGAAATACTCATCATAAATGTAGATGATAATACAAGTTATACACATGGAATTATAGATATACCTCTCCTTAATGCAACCGCTGGGTCAGATTAAAAAAAAAGCAAATCATGCAATAATCTGAGACGGAGCTCAGAACAATAGCCAAATTAGCCGCCATGTTGGGGTCAGCAGAAACCAGAAAATACATGATAAATGTTTCCTTACCTTTGATGAACTTCATCAGAATGCAGTCCTAGGAATCCCATGTCCACAATAAATGCTTGATTTGTTCGATAATGTCCGTTATTTATGTCCAATTAGCTACTTTGGTTAGCGCGTTAGCGGTAAACAATTCCAAAGTCACAAAGCGCATCCACTATAACGTGACGAAATGTCCAAAAGTTCCGTAACAGTCAGTAGAAACATGTCAAATGATGTACTGAATCAATCTTTAGAATGTTGTTAACATACATCTTGAATAACGTTCCAACCGGAGAATTAGATTGACTTCAGAAGAGCGGTGGAACGGAGGTCCTCCTCATGTGAAGGCGCGTGTTCAATGTGTGGTCACCTCATGGCAGTGATTACTAATTCCTGTCTCCTTCGGCACCCTTTCACATTAGAGTCATCAGACAAAGTTCTATTGACTGTTGACATCTAGTGGAAGCCATAGGAAGTGAAAACTCATCAATATCTCGCTGTAATTTCAATAAGAGCTTGGTTGAAAATCTGCCACCTCAGAAACAATTCAAACCGGAAGTGGAACTTCTCAGGTTTTTGCCTGCCATATGAGTTCTGTTATACTCACAGACATAATTCAAACAGTTTTAGAAACTTCAGAGTGTTTTCTATCCAATACGAATAATAATATGCATATATTAGCAACTGGGACTGAGGAGCAGGCAGTTTACTATGGGCACCTCTGTGCACCTTTCATCCAAGCTACTCAATACTGCCCCTGCAGCTTAAAATCTGACAACGCAGATAACAAGAAGTTACGCTTTTGAATGATATATGACACTTGTATGTTCATGAATGTTTAATATTAGGAATATTTATTTGAAATGCGCGACCTCCAATTTCACCGGATGTTGTCCCGGTAGCGGAACACCTAGCCTTAAGAAGTTCTGGGGACATTAGCGGGTAATATACTCGGAAGCGGTGGGTGGTGTGCGCGCATCCGAAGCCTCACTAGAAGACCGCTCCAGCACCCTCTCCTCCGACGGGTCGGCCTCTGGAATCAGTTCAAATTCCCTACGAGGTGCAGACAAAGGATCAGCTTTGGGAAAGTCGTAATTAATTTAATTATATATTTTTATTTTACCTTTATTTAACTAGGTTAGTCAGTTAAGAACAAATTATTATTTAAAACGACAGTGGGTTAACGGCCTTGTTCAGGGACAGAACAACAGATGTCTACCTTGTCAGCTCAGGGATTCGATCTAGCAACCTTTCAGTTACTGGCCCAACGCTCTAACCACTAGGCTACCTGCTGCCCTGTATTCCTGGTCGTAGTGCTGGTTGTGCTGGTTAGTTGACGTCGCTCTGATATTCAATAGTTCTTCCCGGCTGTATGTAATAACACTTAAGTTTTTTCACGGCTAACAATGTAAGAAATAATACATAAAAAAACGAAATACTGCACAGTTTCCTAAGGACTAGAAGCAAAGCTGCCACCTCTATCAGCGCGTCCTGTTGTTCGTGATGAGGTGGAGGTTAGAGTCAAATCAAATCAAATCGTATTGGGTCTGAGGCAGTGCCCAGGTTTCCCCTTCCTGCTCCCCAGCTGTCCTCCTCTCTATCCCGGAGGAAATCCCAGCAGGCTGCTGCCAATCAAAACATGAACACATAAACAACACAGTCCCAGACAGACGTACTGTAGCCCTTCACCCCCTGCCTGTCTCCTCATCCTACAGCTTTTCCCCAGCCCCTAAAATACACTCTGGGTACAAGGTAACCTTCTGCCAGGCAGTGAGAGGCTCTCGGTGGGTGCAGGGGCAAGCAAAAGAGTGGAGAGGTGTTTCTTCTTTATTTTAATCATCAGCCGCCATATTTCCTAACTAGACAGACGCCCAGACAGACAGACAGACAGACGGGGCTGCAGGGGAGCTGGGTGGATGGCTGGCTGGTGAATGAACAACACATTTAAACTTCAAACGCAGCAGCCCCAGTACACAGAGGGTATCAGCCTCTAGCCATGTGACATGTGTGTGTGTGTGTGTGTGTGTGTGTGTGTGTGTGTGTGTGTGTGTGTGTGTGTGTGTGTGTGTGTGTGTGTGTGTGTGTGTGTGTGTGTGTGTGTGTGTGTGTGTGTGTGTGTGTGTGTGTGTGTGTGTGTGTGTGTGTGTGTGTGTGTGTACCAGTCATCATTCCCCCACACCAGCTGCTGCTGAGCCCCCTAACAGCACCACTAGGGAGAGGGATCGATCAACACAACCCACAACCCTGGGAGAGATGCTGCTGGGAGAGATGCTGCTGGGAGGGAAATATGTCAAGGCAAAGCAGGTTAATTTAGAGCAAAATAGTAGAGAATAAGGAGGAGACTGGAAGGGAAGGTAGGAGGGAAGGGGGAAGAGGAGGGAGGAGAAGAGAGAGAGGAGACTACGAGAGAGCAGGGGAAGAGAGGAGGAGACTGGAAGGGAAGGGAGGAGGGAAGGGGGAAGAGGAAGGAGGAGAAGAGAGAGAGGAGAATACGAGAGAGCAGGTGAAGAGAGCAGGAGACTGGAAGGGAAGGGAGGAGGGAAGGGGGAAGAGGAGGGAGGAGAAGAGAGAGAGGAGACTACGAGAGACCAGGGGAAGAGAGGAGGAGACTGGAAGGGAAGGGAGGAGGGAAGGGGGAAGAGGAAGTAGGAGAAGAGAGAGAGGAGACTACGAGAGAGCAGGGGAAGAGAGGAGGAGACTGGAAGGGAAGGGAGGAGGGAAGGGGGAAGAGGAGGGAGGAGAAGAGAGAGAGGAAACTACGAGAGAGCAGGTGAAGAGAGGAGGAGAGAGGAGACTACGAGAGAGCAGGTGAAGAGAGGAGGAGAGAGGAGACTACGAGAGAGCAGGTGAAGAGAGGAGGAGACTGGAAGGGAAGGGAGGAGGGAAGAGGGAAGAGGAAGGAGGAGAAGAGAGAGAGGAGACTACGAGAGAGCAGGTGAAGAGAGGAGGAGAGAGGAGACTACGAGAGAGCAGGTGAAGAGAGGGGGAGAGAGGAGACTACGAGAGAGCAAGGGGCGAGAGGATCAGGATGGAAATGCTTACCCAATTACCACAGTATGAAGAGTTTTACGATGGTGACCACAATTTGGTGGGTCACAGAAATTCACTACATGAGGGGATAGCTGTAATACTACTGTAGTGGGGGAATAAAAAGAAAAGAGAGAGACAGTCAGAGAGAGAGAGAGAGAGGGAGAGTAGTTGAGAGAGAGACAAAGAGAGAGAGAGAGAGAGAGAGGGAGAGAGAGAGAGAGAGAGAGAGAGAAACAGAAGGAGAGAAAAGGAGAATAGCTGAGAGAGAGAGTTGCTGAGGGAGTAGCCATCTGTTCAGTCAGGGATGTCAGAGTACAGATCAGTAAGTGTTCGTTGGGATAAATGCTTCACACGTCACACCAAGGAATTTACATTGAAGAGTCTGCATCCCATAGTGCTCTGGTAAAGAAAGTACTGCACTATGTAGGGAACAAGGTGTTATTTGGACTCAGTCAGAAAGACATTGGTCTAATGGTTGTAGCTATTGCATTCTTCTCGATATCGCGTCATACTGGACATCAAAGCATCTCGGTGAAGAGCCTTACCTGGTCCAATTCCCTACAATCAGAGAGGAAGAGCCTTACCTGGTCCAATTCCCTACAATCAGAGAGGAAGAGCCTTACCTGGTCCAATTCCCTACAATCAGAGAGGGAAGAGCCTTACCTGGTCCAATTCCCTACAATCAGAGAGGGAAGAGCCTTACCTGGTCCAATTCCCTACAATCAGAGAGGAAGAGCCTTACCTGGTCCAATTCCCTACAATCAGAGAGGAAGAGCCTTACCTGGTCCAATTCCCTACAATCAGAGAGGAAGAGCCTTACCTGGTCCAATTCCCTACAATCAGAGAGGAAGAGCCTTACCTGGTCCAATTCCCTACAATCAGAGAGGGAAGAGCCTTACCTGGTCCAATTCCCTACAATCAGAGAGGAAGAGCCTTACCTGGTCCAATTCCCTACAATCAGAGAGGGAAGAGCCTTACCTGGTCCAATTCCCTACAATCAGAGAGGAAGAGCCTTACCTGGTCCAATTCCCTACAATCAGAGAGGAAGAGCCTTACCTGGTCCAATTCCCTACAATCAGAGAGGAAGAGCCTTACCTGGTCCAATTCCCTACAATCAGAGGGGAAGAGCCTTACCTGGTCCAATTCCCTACAATCAGAGAGGAAGAGCCTTACCTGGTCCAATTCCCTACAATCAGAGAGGAAGAGCCTTACCTGGTCCAATTCCCTACAATCAGAGAGGAAGAGCCTTACCTGGTCCAATTCCCTACAATCAGAGGGGAAGAGCCTTACCTGGTCCAATTCCCTACAATCAGAGGTGAAGAGCCTTACCTGGTCCAATTCCCTACAATCAGAGAGGAAGAGCCTTACCTGGTGCAATTCCCTACAATCAGAGGTGAAGAGCCTTACCTGGTCCAATTCCCTACAATCAGAGGGGAAGAGCCTTACCTGGTCCAATTCCCTACAATCAGAGAGGAAGAGCCTTACCTGGTCCAATTCCCTACAATCAGAGGGGAAGAGCCTTACCTGGTCCAATTCCCTACAATCAGAGGGGAAGAGCCTTACCTGGTCCAATTCCCTACAATCAGAGGGGAAGAGCCTTACCTGGTCCAATTCCCTACAATCAGAGGGGAAGAGCCTTACCTGGTCCAATTCCCTACAATCAGGGGGGAAGAGCCTTACCTGGTCCAATTCCCTACAATCAGAGGGGAAGAGCCTTACCTGGTCCAATTCCCTACAATCAGAGGGGAAGAGCCTTACCTGGTCCAATTCCCTACAATCAGAGAGGAAGAGCCTTACCTGGTCCAATTCCCTACAATCAGAGGGGAAGAGCCTTACCTGGTCCAATTCCCTACAATCAGAGGGGAAGAGCCTTACCTGGTCCAATTCCCTACAATCAGAGGGGAAGAGCCTTACCTGGTCCAATTCCCTACAATCAGAGGGGAAGAGCCTTACCTGGTCCAATTCCCTACAATCAGAGAGGAAGAGCCTTACCTGGTCCAATTCCCTACAATCAGAGGGGAAGAGCCTTACCTGGTCCAATTCCCTACAATCAGAGAGGAAGAGCCTTACCTGGTCCAATTCCCTACAATCAGAGGGGAAGAGCCTTACCTGGTCCAATTCCCTACAATCAGAGAGGGAGAAAGAACTGGAAAGAAATGCCAGATTTCTCAGAGGTAAAAATATCGTGCTCTGCCAGCTTTCGATCGTACCCTGACTTGAATGTTCTGCTCTCAAAAACGAGTTTAAATGTTGCAGTTTTCTTATTACCATTTACTTTACCAGTGGATCTGGACTGTAATACGTTGGCAAAGACGTTTTCAACAGCGTGTAGGAAGGTGCAACCTGTAGGCAATGAGCAATATGAGGGTGACTCCTCCTATTGACTCCTCCTCCCTTCCCACAGCTGACTCCTCCTCCCTTCCCACAGCTGACTCCTCCTCCCTTCCCCCCAGCTGACTCCTCCTCCCTTCCCACAGCTGACTCCTCCTCCCTTCCCCCCAGCTGACTCCTCCTCTCTTCCTCCCAGCTGACTCCTCCTCCCTTCCCCCAGCTGACTCCTCCTCCCTTCCCCACAGTTGACTCCTCCTCCCTTCCCCACAGCTAACTCCTCCTCCCTTCCCCCAGCTGACTCCTCCTCTCTTCCCCCAGCTGACTCCTCCTCCTTTCCCCCAGCTGACTCCTCCTCCTCCCTTCCCCACAGCTAACTCCTCCTCCCTTCCCCCAGCTGACTCCTCCTCTCTTCCCCCAGCTAACTCCTCCTCCCTTCCCCCAGCTGACTCCTCCTCTCTTCCCCCCAGCTGACTCCTCCTCCCTTCCCACAGCTGACTCCTCCTCTCTTCCCCCAGTTGACTCCTCCTCCCTTCCCCCAGCTGACTCCTCCTCCCTTCCCCCCAGCTGACTCCTCCTCCCTTCCCACAGCTGACTCCTCCTTTCTTCCCCCCCAGCTGACTCCTCCTCCCTTCCCCCCAGCTGACTCCTCCTTTCTTCCCCCCAGCTGACTCCTCCTCCCTTCCCCCAGCTGACTCCTCCTCCCTTCCCCCAGCTGACTCCTCCTTTCTTCCCCCCAGCTGACTCCTCCTCCCTTCCCACAGCTGACTCCTCCTTTCTTCCCCCCAGCTGACTCCTCCTCCCTTCCCCCCAGCTGACTCCTCCTTTCTTCCCCCCAGCTGACTCCTCCTCCCTTCCCCCAGCTGACTCTTTCTCCCTTCCCCCAGCTGACTCCTCCTTTCTTCCCCCCAGCTGACTCCTCCTCCTTTCCCCCCAGCTGACTCCTCCTTTCTTCCCCCCAGCTGACTCCTCCTCCCTTCCCCCAGCTGACTCCTCCTCCCTTCCCCCAGCTGACTCCTCCTCCCTTACACCCAGCTGACTCCTCCTCCCTTACACCCAGCTGACTCCTCCTCCCTTCCCCCAGCTGACTCCTCCTCCCTTCCCACAGCTGACTCCTCCTCTCTTCCCCCCAGCTTTCTCCTCCTCTCTTCCCCCCAGCTGACTCCTCCTCCCTTCCCACATCTGACTCCTCCTCTCTTCCCCCCAGCTGACTCCTCCTCTCTTCCTCCCAGCTGACTCCTCCTCCCTTACACCCAGCTGACTCCTCCTCCCTTCCTCCCAGCTGACTCCTCCTCTCTTCCTCCCAGCTGACTCCTCCTCCCTTACACCCAGCTGACTCCTCCTCCCTTCCCCCCAGCTGACTCCTCCTCTCTTCTCCCCAGCTGACTCCTCCTCCTCCTCCCTTTTTGTTTCCTAATAGTGTTTTTCTCAATAAGAAGGGGCTTATTCATGGTCAAACACATTCTAGTGCTTTCTATTTCCCACCGATCCAAGATGGCTTCCGAAGGAGAGGAGAGAGAAGCTGACCTTTCAGTACTGTCAAATTAATAGAAATTAGAATTAAGCTATTAGTACGAGGAGACCTTGATCCTTCTAGACCTGGTTCTGGCCTCCCTATAACAGAAATAGACAAGGTGTCTGATTGAGCCTAATTGAAAATGATGAAGCAGCTACCTACTCTGGTCAATGAGCATTGATTGAGGGGAATGCTGATGTGGAGAGGAGCGTGGCCTGGGGCTGGGCTGGGCACACACAAACGCAGGTAGGAACACACACACGCACATGCCCACCAATAGCGGTGCGTAGGTAAAATCACTGAGGAAACAAGAAAAAAAGCCCATTTTACAAACTACGGTGCATTCGGAAAGTATTCAGACCCCTTGACATTTTTTCACATTTTTTTACGTTACAGCCTTATTCTAAAATGGAAAAAATAGTTTTTTTCCCTCATTTATCTGCACACAATACCCCATAATGACATCACAATACCCCATAATAACATCACAATACCCCATAATGACATCACAATGCCCCGTAATGACATCACAATACCCCATAATGACATCACAATACCCCATAATGACATCACAATACCCAATAATGACATCACAATACCCCATAATGAAGAAGCAAAAACAGGTTTTTAGAAATGTTCGCAAATGTATAATACAAACAAATATATAAATATCACATTTACATAAGTATTCAGATCCTCTACTCAGTACTTTGTTGAAGCACCTTAGGCTGCAATTACAGCCCCAAGTCTTCTTGGGTATGATGCTACAAGCTTGGCACACCTGTATTTGGGGAGTTTCTCACATTCTTCTCTGCAGATCCTCTCAAGCTTTGTCAGGATTGGATGGGGAGTGTCACTGCACAGCTATTTTCAGGTCTCTCCAGAGATGTTCGATCGGGTCCAAGTCCGGGCTCTGGCTCGGCAACTCAAGGACATTTAGAGACTTGTCCCGAAACCACTCCTGCGTTGTCTTGGCTGTGTGTTTAGGGTTTTTGTCCTGTTGGAAGATGAACCATTCGCCCCAGCCTGAGGTCCTGAGTGCTCTGGAGCAGGTTTTCATCAAGGATTACTCTGGACTTTGCTCCGTTCATCTTTCCCTCGATCCAGACTAGTCTCCCAGTCCCTGCCGCTGAAAAACATCCCCACAGCATGATGCTGCCAACACCATGCTTCACCGTAGGGATGGTGCCAGGTTTCCTCCAGACTTGACACTTGGTTTATCAGACCAGAGAATCTGAGAGTCCTTCAGGTGCCTTTTGGCAAACTACAAACGGGCTGTCATGTGCCATTTACTGAAGAGTGGCTTCCGTCTGGCCACTCCACATTAAAGGCCTGTCCTTCTGGAAGGTTCTCCCATCTCCACAGAGGAACTCTGGGGCTCTGTCAGAGTGACCATCGGGTTCTTGGTTACCTCCCTGACCAAGGCCCTTCTCCCCCAATTTCTAAGTTTGGCCTGGACGCCAGCTCTAGGAAGAGTCTTGGTAGTTCCAATCTTCTTCCATTTAAGAATGATGGAGGCCACTGTGTTCTTGGGGACCTTCACTGTTGCAGAAATGTTTTGGTACCCTTCCCCAGATCTGTGCCTCAACACAATCCTTTCTCAGAGCTCTACGGACATTTCCTTAGACCTCATGGCTTGGTTTTTGCTCTGACAACTGTGGGTCCCTATATAAAGTATCAGTCAAACGTTTGGACACACTTACTCATGAATATATATATATACTGTGTAACCCTCAATGGCCCGGGACAATGGGGCTTAAGACTGCTCTATATCATAGGATAGATAATAATGAGGTATTTGAGGTAGATATGAACAGGAAGGCAGGGTAAAGTGACTAGGCATCAGGATAGATAATAATAAGGTATTTGGGGTATATACAGTTGAAGTTGGAAGTTTACATACACTTAGGTTGAAGTCATTAAAAATCAAATTTTTCAACCACTCCACAAATGTATTGTTAACAAACTATACTTTTGGCAAGTCAGTTAGGACATCTACTTTGTGCATGACACACGTCCTTTTTCCAACAATTGTTTACAGACAAGTTATTTCTCTTATAATTCACTGTATCACAATTCCAGTGGGTCAGAAGTTTACATACACTAAGTTGACTGTGCCTTTAAACAGCTTGGAAAATTCCAGAAAATAATGTCATGGGTTTAGAAGCATTTGATAGGCTAATTTACATAATTTGAGTCAATTGGAGGTGTACCTGTGGATGTATTTCAAGGTCTACCTTCAAACTCAGTGCCTCTTTACTTGACATCATGGGAAAATCGAAATAATCAGCCAAGACCTCAGAAAAAACATTGTAGACCTCCACAAGTCTGGTTCATCCTTGGGAGCAATTTCCAAATGCCTGAAGGTACCACGTTCATCTGTACAAACAATAGTACGCAAGTAATAAACACCATGGGACCACGCAGCCATCATACCGCTCAGGAAGGAGACGCATTCTGTCTCCTAGAGATGAACGTACTTTGGTGCGAAAGTGCAAATCAATCCCAGAACAACAGCAAAGGACCTTGTGAAGATGCTGGAGGAAACAGGTACAAAGTATCTATAGCCACAGTAAAACGAGTCCTATATCGACATAACCTGAAAGGCCGCTCAGCAAGGAAGAAGCCACTGCTCCAAAACCGCCATAAAGAAGCCAGACTATGGTTTGCAACTACACATGGGGACAAAGATCGTACTCTTGGGAGAAATGTCCTCTGGTCTGATGAAACAAAAAATAGAACTGTTTGGCCATAACGACCATCGTTATGTTTTGAGGAAAAAGAGGGATGCTTGCAAGCCGAAGAACACCATCCCAACCGTGAAGCACGGGGGTGGCAGCATCATGTTGTGGGGTGCTTTGCTGCAGGAGGGACTGGTGCACTTCACAAAATAGATGGCATCATGAGGCAGGAAAATGATGTGGATATATTGAAGCAACATCTCAAGACATCAGTCAGGAAGTTAAAGCTTGGTCACAAATGGGTCTTCCAAATCAATAATGACCCCAAGCATACTTCCAAAGTTGTGGCAAAATGGCTCAAGAATAACAAAGTCAAGGTATTGGAGTGGCCAACAGAAATCTGACGTCAATCCTATTGAAAATGTGTGGGCTGAACTGAAAAAGTGTGTGCGAGCAAGGAGGCCTACAAATCTGACTCAGTTACACCAGCTCTGTCAGGAGGAATGGGCCAAAAATCACCCAACTTATTTTGGGAAGCTTGTGGAAGGCTACTCGAAATGTTTGACCCAAGTTAAACAATTTAAAGGCAATGCTACTAAATACTAATTGAGCATATTTACACTTCTGACCCACTGGGAATGTGATGAAAGAAATAAAAGCTGAAATAAATCATTCTCTCTACTATTATTCTGACATTTCACATTCTTAAAATAAAGTGGTGATCCTAACTGACCTAAGACAGGGAATTTTTACTTGGATTAAATGTCAGAAATTGTGAAAACTGAGTTTAAATGTATGTGGCTAAGGTGTATGTAAACTTCCGACTTCAACTGTAACTAACCCAGTGTTTAAGACTCTCTCCTCTTTAGGCCATTAATATACAGTATATAACCCTCTCCTCTCCTATATAGAACATTAATATATATATATATATATCAGTACAAGTCAAAAGTTTTACTCATTTCAAGGGTTTATATTTTATTTATTTTAACTTTTTTCTACATTGTAGAATATTATTGAAGACATCAAAACTATGAAATAACACATATGGAATCACGTAGTAACCAAAAAGGAGTTAAACAAATCAAATAGATTCTTCAAAGTATTCATAGCCTTGATGACAGCTTTGCACACTCTTGGCATTCTCTCAACCAGGTTCATGAGGTAGTCACCTGGAATGCATTTCAATTAACTTCTTATGGCTGCAGGGGCAGTATTGAGTAGCTTGGATGAAAGGTGCAAAGAGGTGCCCATAGTAAACTGCCTGCTCCTCAGTCCCAGTTGCTAATATATGCATATTATTATTCGTATTGGATAGAAAACACTCTGACGTTTCTAAAACTGTTTGAATGATGTCTGTGAGTATAACAGAACTCATATGGCAGGCAAAAACCTGAGAAAAAATCCAAACAGGAAGTGGGAATTCTGAGGTTGGTAGATTTTCAACACAGCCCCTATTGAACAGGAAGTGGGATATGGATGAGTTTGCACTTCCTACAGCTTCCACTAGATGTCAACAGTCTGTAAAACCTTGTCTGATGCCTCTACTGTGAAGTGGGGCCGAAGGAGACAGGAAATAGTCAAGTCTACCATGACCTGGCCATGCTCTGACCATGCGCGTTCACATGAGAGGGAGCTCTGTTCAATCGCATATCTGAAGTCAATGTATTTCTCCGGTTGGAACGTTACTGAAGATTTATGTTAAAAACATTCTAAAGATTGTTTCAACATATCGTTTGACATGTTTCTACTGACTGTTATGGAACTTTTTGACATTTCATCAGCGTATTCCCGACAAAGATCAGCAAAGGTAAGTGAAGATTTATAATGCTTTTTATGAGTTTTGTTGCCTGCACAATTTGGCGGGTAACTGTATGGCTTCCTTTTTGTGTCTGAACGCTGTTCTCAGATTATTTAATTTTGTGCTTTTGCCGTAAAGCTTTTTGAAATCTGACACAGCGGTTGCATTAAGAACAAGTGTATCTTTAATTCTATGTAAAACATGTATCTTTCATAATTTATGATGAGTATTTATGTTATTTGACGTGGCTCTCTGCAATTTCTCCGGATATTTTGGAGGCATTTCTGAACATGGCGCCAATGTAAATTGAGGTTTTTGGATATAAATATGAGCTTTATCGAACAAAACATATATGTATTGTGTAACATGAAGTCCTATGAGTGTCATCTGATGAAGATCATCAAAGGTTAGTGATTAATCTTATCTCTATTTCTGCTTTTTGTGACTACTATCTTTGGCTGGAAAAATGACTGTCTTTTTCTGTGATTTGGCGGTGACCTAACATAATCGTTTGTGGTGCTTTCGCTGTAAAGCCTATTTGAAATCGGACACTTTGGTGGGATTAACAACAAGATTACCTTTAAAATGGTATAATGTATACGATACATGTATGTTTGAGGAATTTTAATTATGAGATTTCTGTTGTTTGAATTTGGCGCCCTGCACTTTCACTGGCTGTTGTCATATCATCCCGTTAACGGGATTGCAGCCATAAGAAGTTTTAACAGGTGTGCCTTGTTAAAAGTAAATGTGTAATTTTTTTTCCCTTCCTAATGCGTTTGAACCAATCAGTTGTGTTTGACAAGGTAGGGGTGGTATACAGGAGATAGCCCTATTTGGTAAAATACCAAGTCCATATTATGACAGGAACAGCTCAAAAAAGCAAAGAGAAATGACAGTCCATCATGACTTTAATAAGACATGAAGGTCAGTCAATGCGGGAAATGTCAAGAAGTTTCTTGAAGTACAGTCGCAAAAACCATCACGCGCTGATGAAACTGGCTCTCATGAGGACCACCACAGGAATGGAAGACCCAGAGTTACCTCTGCTGCAGAGTATAAGTTCATTAGAGTTACCAGCCTCAGATTGCAGCCTAAATAAATGCTTCACAGAGTTCAAGTAACAGATACAGTTGAAGTCTATAAATGGAAATAAAATGGAGAAAAAAAGGGCCAGAAACATGAGAAATGGACATTCGACTGGTGGAAATCTGTGCTTTGGTCTGATGAGTCCAAATTTTAGATCTTTGATTCCAACCGCAATTACTTTGTGAGATGCAGAGTAGGTGAACAAATTATCTCTGCATGTGTGGTTCCCACCGTGAAGCATGGAGGAAGAGGTGTGATGGTGCTTTACTCGTGACACTGTCTGTGATTTATTTAGAATTCAAGGCACACTTAACCAGCATGTCTACCACAGCGTTCTGCAGCGATACGCCATCTGGTTTGCGCTTAGTGGGACTGTAATTTTGTTTTTCAACAGGACAATGACCCAACACACCTCCAGGCTGTGTAAGGGATATTTGACCAAGAAGGAGAGTGATGGAGTGCTGCATCAGATGACCTGGCCTCCAAAATCACCCGACCTAAACCCAATTGAGATGGTTTAGGATGACTTGGACCGAAGAGTGAAGGAAAAGCAGCTAACAAGTGCTCAACATATGTGGGAACTCCTTCAAAACTGTTGAAAAAGCATTCCAGGTGAAGCTGGTTGAGAGAATGCCAAGAGTGAGCAAAGCTTTCATCAAGACAAAGGGTGGCTACTTTGAAGAATCTAAAAATGTTTATATATTTGGATTTTAAAAAAATTGTTGGGTTACTACGTGATTCCATGTGTGTTATTTCATAGTGTTGATGTCTTCACTATTATTCTACAATGTAGAACATAGTAGAATAAAGAAAACCCCTTGAATGAGTAGCTGTGTCCAAAACGTTTGACTGGTACTGTAGACAGGTGTGTGTCTTTCCAAATCATGTCCAATCAAGTGAATTTACCACAGGTGGACTCCAATCAAGTTGTAGAAACATCTCAAGGATGATCAATGGAAACAGGATGCACCTGAGCTCAATTTCAAGTCTCATAGCAAAGGGTCTGAATACTTATGTAAATAAGGTATCTTTTTTAAATATTTTTTATACTTTAAAAAAAATTCTTAAAACCTGTTTTCTTTTTGTCATTATGGGGTATTATGTGTAGATTGAAGGGATTTTAATTTTATTTAATCCATTTTAGAACAAGGCTGTAATGTAACAAAATGTGGAACAAGGGATCCTCCAGGAACCCAAAAGGGTTGTCCTCCTCTCTGACCAATCAGGTGTGGTAGCCATGGAAACACTTGTAACTGAATATCATGCAGCACACACCACAAACACACACACACACACACACACACACACACACACACACACACACACACACACACACACACACACACCAAACCTGCTTCCTGTTGTTACAGCATTGGTTGTTGATTTCCTCTCAGATACCCTGATAGCGAAGTGTATCAAATGGTACCCCCTCCTTTATATAGTTCACTACTTTTAGCTAGTGCCCAAAGGGCTCTGGTCAACAGTAGTGCACAATATAGGGAATAGGGTGCCATTTGTGACCCATTCAATGAATTATCCTGTAGTGTCTGCAAGTGTTTTATTCTGTTCATTTTCTTTTCTTTTCTTGTTGGACAGGGGGCCTGGTAGTAACTCCATGCTTATAGTCCACCTAGCAATCCCGCACACAATAAGACCCCTTAAGCAATAAGGCCCGAGGGGGTGTGGTATATGGCCAATATATCACGGCTAAGGGCTGTTCTTATGCACGATGCATCACCGAGTGCCTAGACACAGCCCTTAGCCGTGGTATATTGGCCTTATATAGGGGAGACAGGTAGCCTAGTGGTTAGAGCATTGGACTAGTAACCTGAAAGGTTGCAAAATCCCTGAGCTGACAAGGTAAAAATCTGTCGTTCTGTCCCTGAACAAGGAAGTTAACCCACTGTTCCCTGGTAGGACATCATTGAAAATAAGAATTTGTTCTTAACTGACTTGCCTAGTTAAATAAAGGTTAAAATATTTACCACAAAAACTACTGTGCTGTGTCATTGCTATTATAAACTGGTTACCAATGTAATTAGGGCAGTAAAAAAAGTAATGTTTTGTCATAGCCGTGGTATACAGTCTGATATACCGCAGCTGTCAGCCAATCAGCATTCAGGGGCTCGACCCACCCAGGTAATAAAAGACAATAACTCTCCAGGTATTATCTGCAGTCAAGGTGAAGACTGTCTCACTGTGTGATAGAGATATAAACTTCAAGTAAACTGTAACAAACATGTCCCTTGATGCCACATTATCTCTGATGGTCCCAAACCCCACAACCTGACATCTCTTTCTTAAATAGGTCAACCACAGCATCAGCAATAGGATCTAGCTTTCCAAAACGGCACTCTAGTCCCATACACAGGGCACTTCTCAGGGAATACGTAGAACACTATTTAGGGAACAGGTCAGCCATTTTATACACAACCCTGGTGATGAACAGGTCAGCCATTTTAGACACAACCCTGGTGATGAACAGGTCAGCCATTTTAGACACAACCCTGGTGATGAACAGGTCAGCCATTTTAGACACAACCCTGGTGATGAACAGGTCAGCCATTTTAGACACAACCCTGGTGATGAACAGGTCAGCCATTTTAGACACAACCCTGGTGATGAACAGGTCAGCCATTTTAGACACAACCCTGGTGATGAACAGGTCAGCCATTTTAGACACAACCCTGGTGATGAACAGGTCAGCCATTTTAGACACAACCCTGGTGATGAATCGGTCAGCCATTTTAGACACAACCCTGGTGATGAACAGGTCAGCCATTTTAGACACAACCCTGGTGATGAACAGGTCAGCCATTTTAGACACAACCCTGGTGATGAACAGGTATGCCATTTTAGACACAACCCTGGTGACGAACCGGTCAGCCATTTTAGACACAACCCTGGTGATGAACAGGTCAGCCATTTTAGACACAACCCTGGTGATGAACAGGTCAGCCATTTTAGACACAACCCTGGTGATGAACAGGTCAGCCATTTTAGACACAACCCTGGTGATGAACAGGTCAGCCATTTTGGACACAACCCTGG